>NC_081155.1:7717155-7984819 GCF_012432095.1 Onychostoma macrolepis
TAGTACTGTACTTTTAGTTCTGGAACTAAAGCGGTGCGAAGGGGCTATTATCGCAGGTGCACCCAGAGAACAGTGAACACACTGTGGCATTTGCGTCACGAACTTTAACTCCGGCTGAAAGGCGCTATTCAACTGTGGAGAAAGAGGCTTTAGCGCGTGTCTGGGCAGTCGAAAAGTGGCACACATACCTCTGGGGCAGGCGTTTCACATTGCACACTCATCATCAGGCACTGACAACTGTGCAACTGGGCCGGGATGCGTATCGCACAGTGGTCAGCTCGCCATCTGTGCTTCACTTACAACGATCGTGCTGGCTCATCAAACCATTTGCGGACTGCCTGTCACGGTTACCCCTTCCTCTTGCCTCTGCTTCCAACCCCGACGATGAACCAGAGTTATATATATTTTGTGTATAATCATTTTTATTTCTAACTGTTCTAAATTCATTTTAAATCCATTTTTAAATCATTTTAAACATTTTTTTTATTTCTGGTTTTATTGTTGTGATTATATTTTTATGATTATTTTACTTCCTTTTATGTAAATCACTTTGAATTACCATTGTGTATGAAATGTGCTATTTAAATAAACTTGCCTTGCCTATTGAGAAAAAAACAACAACAATAATAATAATAATAATAAAAAATTCAAGGTGAAATATGTTATAAATATCATGAATTTTGACAAGTCACATTTCCTTCTTTCTGTGTTCTACTTTACATCAAAAATCCTTTCATAAGAAGGTAAAAATATGGAATGTTTACAAAATATATGTAATTATCATCACATAAAATGCATTCACACTTAGGGGAAAAGTGCATCAAACATCCACGTTTTGACATTAAGGCACGCAAAAGGAAAGTTTTTGGGAGGGAAAATACTTGCATTTCAAAATTCTGTTTGATCCATCCATGAAGAAACATTAGCACATCAACCACTAGAGGTCCTTCTGTACTGTTCAAGCAGTAAAACACTACAGCCTTAAACTGCATGGCAGTTAAAGGCAGGGTAAGGGATTTCAAATGTTGATATTTGAAATCACCAAAACAAACACGCCCCTATTTTGATAGATCCGCCCCACATATACGTAGCCTAAGCAACCCAGGCAACCATTAGTTCTGTGAAATCATTTTTTAAAAATTGCATATCAAAGTATTATTTTTTTTATACATTTTTTAAAATATGTGATACAGTGAGGTAATACATAGCATTTTTTCATGACTTTGATATGCAATTATTAAAATATGATACAGTAAAACAACATGAAAATCACCACAGTGGTACTTGGGGAGATGCAGAACAAGAATCATGTGGAGTTTGTAGAAAACAATTTGATTTTATAATTTTATGAATTTAAAAAAAAAATGTTCATTCAGCAATGTAAATTGCATTTGTCATGACTTTGATATGCAATTATTAAAAATGATACAGTAAAACAACATGAAAATCATCACAGTGATACGTGGGGAGATGCAGAACAAGATTCTGGCGGAGTTTGCAGAAAACAATTTGATTTGCTATATAGACCTATTGTAAAAATTAATAAAAAGATCAATGCAAATAGCATTTGTCATGACTTTGGTATGGAATTATTTAAAAATTACACAGTAAAACAACATGAAAATCACCACAGTGGTACTTGGGGAGATGCAGAACAAGAATCTGGTGGAGTTTGTAGAAAACAATTTGATTTTATATTTTTATGAATTTTTAAAATGTCCATACAGCAATGTAAATTGCATTTGTCATGACTTTGGTATGGAATTATTTAAAAATTATACAGTAAAACAACATGATAATCACCACAGTGGTACTTGGGGAGATGCAGAACAAAAATCTGGTGGAGTTTGCAGAAAACAATTTGATTTTATATTTTTATGAATTTTTAAAATATGTGATACAGTGAGGTAATACATAGCATTTTTCTTGACTTTGATATGCAATTATTAAAAAATGATTACAAAATTACCACTGTGGTACTTGGAAGATGCATAACAAGAATTTGCAGAAAACTATTTTATTAAATTTTTTCTTCATGAATTTTTTCAAAACAAAAACATTTTACAAACCCAAATGTTTTATTGAACATTTAATACATTATGAATACAATTAAACAATAAAATACCATTAAATAGGAAGTGCCTGTATAATGTGTTTTTAATCAGCTTATTATTATCTTAAAAAAAAAAAAAGATTTGCAAATGTTTGGAAGCTTCACGGCCATCACTACCACGCAACGCCATGTAGACGCGCAACAAAATCTTCGGCGCAGATGGCGTGACTGCAGTCGAAAATACCCAGCCAACAAACTTATGTGGGGCCCAGATGGGTGGCACCTGGGCTATCTAACTGGGCCCCAGCCAGTTTTGTCCTCGGTTTCCATGAGGGCCCCACATGGGTCAGCCCAGATGAAACAATGAAATGAACTCTGCTCAGTATGCATACTACAGAGTGCTAAAAATAAGACTGAAGCAGCACTGCAGTTCATTAGATAATTGTGATTAAACTAATACTGATTGAGCATTAGTGACGAACACCTGCTTAAGAAGAAAGAGACGAGCAGAAACACAACAGCTGCTATTGACTTCCAGCCACAGCCTGCAAAACAACTGCAAATAAAAGACATTAAATCTCTGAAGATCTCAGCAGAGGAGGATTAAACAACTCCACAAACAGTAATACTAGCATCATTATTACTAACCAGACTGACGTTATTTCTGTCGGACTTCTACAAAAGTTTTTGAGAATTACAGAGGTTCAGATGTTGGTTTTATTGAAAAGTATATTTGTCACCATTACGGAGAATAGCGTTTGTTTTAGTTGGGTGGTTCGCCTTTAAAGTTTTAACATTAGTTTTTCTCTGGCTGCTTTAACTGTGTTTGTTATGGCAAGACAAGCAAGAAAAACTGTGTTGATGAAGAAATAATCATCAAGTAATGCTCTGACTCTAGAGACTGATTTCTAATAGTACAGATGATGTGATAACTTTGCATTAATAACACTTGACATGTGATTATACACATCGACCTTCAACAATGCAGAAAAATATTAAAATATATCTTTCACCAAATGCTTTGAGCTTCTGCGTAACAAACACACACAGACATCAAGAATATGATGAAGAGTATGAATCTCAACAACGGTGACATGATTCATTGCATTCTGGGTGCAGCACACAAAAGTCATCCATGGCTTGAATTACGTCACCGTTGTTGAGATTCATAAACTGATTCTTGATGTCTGTGTGTCTGAAACAGTTGACAGTTAAAAACCAAGATTCAGAATTTCAAATCTGTTTTTTTTTCTCAGGGTTAATGTGAAATCTTAATTTGTTGATCATAACAAGCCACTTCCAAACAGTGATGAGCTCAATGATAAAAACTGCTTAATAATGTTAAAATCTATACGCCCACCAATGAACAACCATTATCAGCTGATCACCTTTGATTTTAGATGTCTTTGTACACGTTTTCTAAATACATTGTGGCAAAGAAAACAAGCGTGAAGAGTAGCATAAGAGTCAAGAGCTCTATTAAAGCAAACGTTATTCACCATAATGGTGACTTCAAACCAAACTCTTACTTTCAATAAAACATCAACATCTGAACCTCTGTATTTTTCAATAAGATCTTTAGACGTCTGACAGAAATAACATCAGTCTGGTTAGTAATAAGTGAAGCTGATGATGCTGTTTGTGGAGTTGTTTAATCCTCCTCTGCTGAGATCTTCAGAGATTTAATGTCTTTTATTTGCAGTTGTTTTGCAGGCTGTGGCTGGAAGTCAATAGTAGCTGTTGTGTCTCTGCTCGTCTCTTTTTTCTTAAGCAGGTGTTCGTCACTAATGCTCAATTGGTATATGATTAATCACTTAATTATCTAATGAACTGCAGTGCTGCTTGTGTCTTATTTTTAGCACTCTGTAGTATGCATACTGAGCAGAGTTAATTTCATTGTTTCATCTGGGCTGACCCATGTGGGGCCCTCATGGAAACCGAGGACAAAACTGGCTGGGGCCCAGTTAGATAGCCCAGGTGCCACCCATCTGGGCCCCACATAAGTTTGTTGGCTGGGTACCCGGAACAATATGTCCCAGGAACTTTTTCCCCCCCCAGACCTGTTGCTGTCTGCATTTCCATCGCGGTCTGAAGTACTGAGAAAATTAGGCAAATAGTCTGGTGACGTAACGTTAGGTCTCACTTAAATATCCTGATTACATACACTGGTCATATTTCATTAAACCATGAACACACAATTAAAAGAGAACCCAAGTACTCATTCCAAATTCACAGCAAACTATAAGTGGTGTGACATGTCCTGCAAAACACACTTAGTTAGAAACTCCAATCATAAATCACATGCCCCATATATAATAACCAGCACAGGCAATCAACATACAATTCAGTAGGACAAGAATCAATGATGGCTGAACACAACCACAACATACATAAATATTATGGACTAATTAAAATAATTTCAGACTTCCCTGTCTACGTCCGACGACACCCTGCCGTCACTATGAGGACTCAACCTTCCCCTCCGCGGCAATGATAGGAAGGTCTCTTTCAACCAGTCCACCAGGTCCACCTACACTCTCTTCCCTATCTACCTAAATTTCCCTCCCACTATCTACCTCCAGGCCAATAAGTGGGACCCTGGTTTTCTTCACGCCGGTGGTGCAAGCCAACCATGAACGCCACGGATCCCTTTTGTGAACCCAGCAAGCTTAGAAAACAGCTTATCAGTCTCTTTCACAGTTCATTATCCGGCACCTGCATGCCTCACCCTTCCCCTCCCATTTTAAAAGTATCTGAAAATTGTTCATTGTCCACAGGTGTGCTCATGCACCGACAATCGAATCATAATCATTACAATACATTACAATGAAACGAAATATTATATCAAAAATTGTCTGTTTTCATTTTCATTTTAACATATTAATAGAACAATAGAATAAAGACCAAAGATTACCTGTTAGATTTACCCAAAACAAATTATATCTTATGTTTAACCACTACAGAAACATCAGAGCCAGCGGCAAATGTCAGAAGGACTAGCCGAGGTTATGCTCCTCTCTTCGCACTGAGCGCCCGGTGATAGCGTGGAGCTCACGTCTCTGAAATGTCCGATATTTACACGGGTCCTACTTCTTGCCTTATCGTTCCGCAGACGTTTCCCTCTTTTGTTTTTTATCCGCCATCTCTATCTTTCTGTCACTCAGCTTGTCCGTTCACTGAACGCTCTCTTCTCCATAGCATGAGTAGACACGCCCCTTGCTGCTGATTGGCTACAAATTTGTTTTGGTACTCGGCCCCGACTATTGAAGCATTAGCCACCCAGTCAACAATTTGATCTCACAGCGATGTCACCATGAGCTCACAGGATATTGGTGATGAGGTCACAATGTGAGGTAACAGTGAGCTAAAAGTGTAACCTCACAGCGCCCTCACTGTGTGCTCATACTAATGTGAGGTCAAAGTGCACTCACTGCACAGAGACTAGGTACCCAGCATGCACTGCAGCATGAAGCTTTTGATTGTCACCATTGTTGAGATTCATACACTGATTCTTGATGTCTCTCTTTGTGTTTAAATGACACAGTAGTTCAAAATGTTTGTGTCTTATCATGCTTTTAAAATCCTTAATAAACGATTATGACACTGCTGGGGCTTATACTGTATAATCACAGAGCTATTATTAAAAGCTTTAGATTAATAACTCCTCACAAAGACTGCATACTGAATATAGGTGGTGGCTGTGCTGTTATCATCAGTAGCAAACCAATATCACCTGGTTGCAGTCTCTTTTTTGGTTTTCCTTGCCATAACAAATGTGCTTTACAAACACAGTTACAGCAGCCCCAAAAAACATAATGTTATAAAGTCAAGGGTCAACTAAAGCAAACACTACTCACCACGATGGTAACATCAAACAAAACAATAAAACATCATCATCTAAATCTGTTAATTCTCAATAAGGGCTTTTGTAGATGTCTGACAGAAACAAGAACCCCGCTCATCTTTTTGAGTTCACAATGAGCTCATATATTACTCACACTGTGAGGATCACCGTATGAGAATGGTGTGATATCACTGTGATCATCGCGTGATCTCACGTGTTGACTGGGCATAGGTGTAAGAGCACACAAACCAAAACATGAAGTGGAAACTCTTTATAAAACATGCATTAATACACAATAGAACATAATATACTCTGTCTCTCATTTGGTGCTGCTGTAGATCACTGAAAGCTCTTCCACAGTTTCTACATTTGATTGCCTAAATAACAAACAAACAGCTCAGATTAGATGATCGGTGCTGGTTAAGGTGGTACTGGTTAAATTAGCGCTGGTTAAGTTTTTCTCACCTCACGGCAGCATCAGGCTGATGAACTCTTATATCGTCATACTGACATTCATTGTCTTCTAGTCTGTTTGTCTCTTTCTTTCGGTGATGTTGGACAGTTGTGCTCTGCATCTCCTCAGTATCTCTGGATTCAGGAGTTGTTCCTCTGCTGGGTTTCACATTGGCATACAGAGCATCACTGGCTGTATCAGGTTCAGAAAGAGGCTCTGAAACTCTCTGTGACACGTCAGAATAGAGATCATTCTGAAATATGAGAGTGATAGAAGTGTAGATTGTCAGTCTACTGAAGTTTGTCTCAAATTCTTCAGGTCAATACCACACAGATGACATCAGACCGATGTTTTGATGTAAAATGCAGAGATTTTTCTGCTTTACCTGTTTGACTGTGAAATCTTCAGTTTTAACATCATGTTGTTTTCTCCTGTGATAATGTCATTAACAGCATTTAACAGCATTTAGCATTTAATTCTATTCAATGAACGTAAAATATGAATGCTGTTCTTTAAGATTACTATTAAATATAAATGAGTCATTGCCTGCTATATTAAACCTAGAGTGAACAAATACAATCACAGCTTTTTTTGTTTTTCCATTGAACACACATTATAAACCATATGATGATGATGATGATGATGAATACTCCTCCAGATGCTGCTGTGATCACAAACACATTCGTACCAACACCAAGATGAACTGAAAGATGAAGATCATCATAATTAACAAACTGATGAATGATGTGAAGATACAGGAGTGTGTTAATAAAAGCTTCACCTGTGACAGTAACAGCGTCTGATCTCTGAGATCCATGTTGATTGTGAGCCTCACAGTAGAAGCGTCCACTCTGTAGAGCACTGAAACTCTGTCCAGATCCAACAGCTGAGCTTTGATTCTCCTTAAACCAGCTGAAGTTCAGAGCAGGTGGGTTTGAATCACTGCTGCAGATCAGAGTCACTGAATCTCCCTCCACTATTTCACCAGATCCATTTATGAACACTGAGACGTTCTTGGGAGGGTCTATAAAGGATAAAAATAAAATCCTTAAATCATTTAATTCAAACACAATCTCCAGGTTTTTTTCCAAGAAGTACAAATGAATCTGTACTCACACGTGACGTTCAGATGAACAGCAGGAGAGATGTAAGTGTGTCCATGTAGAGCACAGCTATATCTGCCTGCATCCTCTCTTCTGACTGACTGCAGCAGGAGTTGATTGTTTCTGTCTCTTCTCTCAGTTAATGGCTGTGAGTTTCTGTACCAGATGAATGTTGCTCCGTCAGTCAGAGCGCAGCTGCTTTTACATGTCAGACGGACTGAATCTCCCTCTGTCACTCTCTCAGGAGACTCCACCTGAAGATCTGAACACAACACACACATTATATCTAGTGCTGCTGTCATACACTGATTATTATTCAACATAATGCACAGAAGAAGAGTGAAACCTCATCAAAGTCACCTGTGACAGCAAGAGTTACTCCTGGATGACCAGTCCATTTTCCATCAGGTTTATCAGTGATGAATCTGAAATAGTACACGTGTGCATCTTTCTGTGTCACATGACTCAGTCTGATGGTGCAGTTCTGCTGTTTATCTCCCAGATACTGAAGCCTCTGACTGTATTCAGTGTCATTAGATAGATCTGGAGACTCGTCACCCTTTATTTTAGGTCCTTTGGTCCAGAACACTTTCTTGACCTGATGTCCAGTAGGGTATGTATAAGTGCAGCTCATTATCACTGATGAGTTCTTTAGTGCACAGATGTGTGAATGACTGTAACTCACACCCCAATCAGCACTAGACGCACCTGAAACACAGAATTCATCTGGATGAATGTGTTGTTTTATTAGTTAAAACGGACCATTAACACTCATGAAAACATGAAAAGTTGTCAGAATATATTAATTATTATAAATGATCTCATTGTGATTTAATCAGTTGTAGGATGTTACAGAAATAAACACAGAAACAGAAGTAAAACTAGAGCAAATAAATCAGCCATGAACAATACACGACACTATAAAATAATGAAATAAGACTAAGAAAATAAAGCTGATTTTATTAAAGATCCAGTGACATTAAAATGTGAGTTTTGTGGCTTTTAGCTGACGTCTCGGTTCTGAATTTGTGAACGAAACACTTTCTTCTGAGAAAATGGCCATAAATATTCATGATCTGCACAGCCTAACTTCCTGTTTCAAAAGGAAGTACATCAACATTGCACAGAAAACTGCCCATTACTTTTGAAAATAAAATTAAATATTTTTAAAATGTGAATGTAGAGTAACTTACTGTGAAGAAGCAGAAAGATCAGAGGAAGACGAGAAGCCATTCTGACCGACATCACCATAAAAATGTATCTATAATACAGCATTAATTATCACTTTTATGCTAATAAACAGTATATGTAGATCACCCTAAACAGCTCTTAGTGTACGTAAGATCTTTGCACATCTGAAGATTATTAATGCACAACATCAGTGTGTAAATGAACTGATCATTGAGATGAACAGAAGATATTTCTCATGTCAGGAATCATGTGTTTTATGAGCTTCATCTACAGAAATAATAATCAGTTTTCATTGTACAAGTGTGTTTGTCTTACCGTGTTGAAGCTCATCATATCAACAGCAGCCAATGACTGACTGTTTTAACACATGCACTTTAGCTACTGGCTCTGTGTGTTTAACACTGTTTTAATGCCCAGCAGCGGAAACAGGTCTCTCCTTCAACAGGAAAATAACATTGCTGAAGTCAAACTAAACTAAAAATAACAATAAAATAGCAGTACAAGTTAATTTGAGCACATTTTCAAAAGATGTTTAGAGAACAGGACTGTGTAACCAGACTTTAGTTATTCGTTAAATTTATATTCTCTGAAAACTAACTGACAATTAAACAACTCTAGGCCATTCTGACTGAGAAAAGGCCTTATTTATAATAAAATAAATCAGTCTTTTTGGCAGTGAACTCTTTCAAAACTCTTTTGTCAGTCACATGGACAGCTTTGATGGTTCTGTCACGTGACTCTCGCTTCTGTAGAGTGACGGTCCATTAGAAAAAAGCAGATGATCAGATGATTTACTAAATAATGAGCAGAACTCAGATACATACCTACATACATAACTACCCGAGGAGGCTAACAGCATAAACTCCTCAGAATTGATATTCAAATGACGCAACATCCTTCGCTTCCGTCAGAAATGAAGCAGGAAATATAAGCAAACACATTCAAATAATGAGGTAAAGAACCGCTATTAAAGCAGACAGAGACTGAAGAACCAGAGGAGAGGCTGAATGGAATTATAATACAAACATATGAAGGACTTTGAACACAGTACAGGAAAAAACAACATACACATGAAGATGAATTTAGTGATTTACAGCTGATGCACATTAATGTTGAGGTCAGTAGCAGGAGATGGTGACCTCTGCTGGTAGTTTGAGGGTTTGAACAAACATGACCACAAATAAAACTGATCACTTAAGCTAAAAGGACATTTAATGCTTCATTGACTCTTCATTAATGATCACTGCCAATCATATGTGGCTCCGCCTACAGAGCTCAGGATTGGTTGCTTTGTGCGCCGCCTCTCACTGCAGCATCTTCCTGTTGATCTGAACACACAATCAGATGAAGAACTGAAGAGAGTTTATTGATTATATTGAGAAGAGCTGCAGGTTCAGACACTTACTGATGGATTCTCATGTTTAGGATCAAGAGTCGTGCAGGAGTCTCCAGGAGGTCTGGGATGAACGGTCTGTGTGAAGAGAGCGAGAGATTGGTCATGTGATCATCTGTGAAGATGATCTAACTTTTTAGCCGCATTTACACTGCATGGTTCAAGTGACCCAATTCCGATTTTTTCCTCCCATGTGGCACAGATCGGATATGGCCCACGACCATGTAAGCAGGAAAAAATCGCATGGATTCCGATATTCTTCGATCGGTTTCAGGCGTCATTCATATGTGGAAATAAATCAGATATGAATCAGTTACGTGCATTTGCGCCTGCAGTGTAAGCGGTCAGATCGGATATTCCCCTGTAAATGTGACTCCTACGTCATTGAAAAGTGAGTTTTTTTAAACATTTCGCGGTAGACATACCATGTCTACCATGTAGACATGTGTTCGTTTGTGTTAAACAAAAGGCGATCTGACGCTGAATGTGTTGCTTTTGAAATCACACTGAGTGCTCCTTGCTGCTGTTGTCAGTGACGGCGTCTCGTGCTCAGATGAGCACTTCTGTACTTGGGTAAAGTTGGTTTTATATTCGCACATTCGGACTATTGCATTCAATTACTTTGTTAACCACATATTTGGTTGGTATGGTTGGAATGATATTGGACATTCAGCGGACATTCGCAAGTAAGTATGACATTAAAACAATACTTGGCCATTTTGATCGATTGTGAAAAAAAATGTAGGCTAGTAGGTTGACAACCCAGTCAACACGTGAGATCACGCGATGATCACAGTGACATCACACCATTCTCATACGGTGATCCTCACAGTGTGAGTAATATATGAGATCATTGTGAACTCAAAATGTTGAGGAGGTTGAGAGGAGGCAGCTCAAATATCAGTCACCGGGGGGACATTCTGCTTCCTGTTTCTCAACACTATCACAGAGATATCACAGTGCTCTCACATGATGAGCTCACGAGTGCACGCCCAGCTAACAGATTTCTGTTATAAGAACCTTCTCCAAACATACAACTGACTTCCAGACACAGCCTTCGATGAAATCAACTGAAATAAACAAATCACCAGCTTCACTCATTATTAACCAGACTGACTTTACTTCTGTCAGACATCTAAAAAAGCGCTTATTGAGAATTAACAGATTTAGATGATGATGTTTTATTGTTTTGTTTGATGTTACCATCATAGTGATTAGTGTTTGCTTTAGTTGGGCTCTTGACCCTTGACTTTATAACATTATATTTTTTGGGGCTGCTGTAACTGTGTTTGTAAAGCACATTTGTTATGGCAAGGAAAACCAAAAAGAGACTGCAACCAGGTGATATTGGTTTGTTATTGATGATAACAACACAGTCATCACCTAGATTCAGTATGCGGTCTTGGTCTTGGGAAGTCGTGGCCTAATGGTTAGAGTCAGACTGATAATCCAAAGGTTGCAGGTTCGAGTCAGGGACTCGCAGGTCGGCAGGGATGGTAGGTGGGGGGAGTGAATGTCCAGTGGCACTGCTCCCCGGGCGCCACAGCATAACACTGCTTCGGGTGATAATGGGTTAATTGCAGAACACAAATTCCAAGTTACGTCACTCTCATAATCATTTATGAAGAATTATAAAAACATAAGACAGACATTATTAATTACTCTGATTCTTGATGTTTCTCTTTGTGTTTAAATGACAGCGTATGAATCTCAACAATGGTGACAATCAAACGCTTCATGCTGCAATGCATGCTGGGTACCTAGTCTCTGTGCAGTGAGTGCACTTTGACCTCACATTAGTATGAGCACACAGTGAGGGTGCTGTGAGGTTACACTTTTAGCTCACTGTTACCTCACATTGTGACCTCATCACGAGTATCCTGTGAGATCAAATTGTTGACTGGGAATGATGTCGCTGATTAGAATTTGCAAAAAATAACTTCATTGCACATATTATTAGAAAGTTATTGAACACGGAAATGTGTGAATGTTGTGAATGTGTGAATATAAAACCAACTTTAGCCAAGTCACTTTTGTCCCATTCGTTCCATTGAAACCACAAAATAAAATGCACACAAATGTCCCTGCCTTTGATATACAATCACTGATGAACGCATTTGGTCTTAATTACTAAAAAAAACACAGACGATGTGACATGCTTAACAATATATTTCACAAGTTCCACCTGAGTATTATTCCACTCGCAAGTTTTCAGCGGAGTCACTTTTAAAAGAAATGTAAGCACGTCATCCAAAAAATCGAATATAGTCACAAAATCGGAATTGGTCATCAAGACTTGCAGTGTAAATACAGCCTTTGACGTCGCACTTACTGAGAGAACGTGTCGTACAGGTCAGAGGTCATGGACTTGAGCTCAAGAGCTGTATATGTGTCTTCATTGAGATCAGAGATCTACAGAGACAGAGAGAGAAGGACTTAAATCACACAACAGATAAAATAAGTTTATATCACAATAATAAATATATAATATTTTTCTGACTGATTTACACCAATAAATTCTGAGCTTGTCAGGTTTTTTAATGATTTATTTAAAAATCAGCTCATAAGAGTCATTTGTTTGTGAATCAGACGCTGCTGCTCATTTGTTTTTCAGATTATGAGGACAGTTCAAAAGGTTTAAACTAGTGATGGGCAAATGAAGCCTCATGAAGCTTTCAGCTTTTCAGCCAAGAGGTTCACAAAAGGGTTAATTTCTCAAGAGGTCCTCGCTGCAGCCTGTAGCACGATGACGTACTGAACTATATCCACTACGTAGTGGATGTTTTACGCGCATGCGCTGTATAGGTCTCGAATAAAGTCATATTTTTATTTACATTTAATCATTTTGCAGATGCTTTCATCCAACGCGACTTAGTCTAACGACTTAGTCTAAGTGAAGTATAACGCAGCACATGTAGCAAGGGTTTTTGACCTACATTACAATACGCGATGACCTACATTACATTACAATGTAAAAACTTTAATGTCTAAATTCATCCACAATGTTTTTGTCTTTACTGGCGACTTCAAAGGTTTTTTTTTTTTTTTTTTTCATATGTTATCGCCAGGATGCCCACATATGCTGTATCCATTATTATAAGGTTACAATAAGCAACATGATATGAAGAGTTTATTTGCAAAAACAGGTAACTCCATTTCTTAAAATTTTCAAAAATCATGTTTTTTATTATGTTATTATATTTTTATTGTTTTGTTGTGTTAATTAGCTGCTTTTTTAGTTATTTTTTAACCGTCAAAATAACCCAACTGCAGTTTGATTGAGATTAATTGGAATGCACAATGAAGAAACATGTTTTCTGAGAATTGTTAAAAATGGAGTTATCTTTTTTTGCAAATGAACTCTTCATATGCAGACGTTGCACTGTAAATAGCTAATTATAAAGATATACATCACTCTGACAGAGTTAGCCTAAATGTCTTTTTTGATTGTATCCATCATGTTTATTTAAATTTAATTGGGAATATTAAATTAATGCCGATCCATTTTGTTTATTTAGATTTTATATCATTCTAATATAGCTATTACAAACATTTACAATAGGCTAATAATAATATTAAAAAAAAACCAAAAAACATTACATTTATATTAAGACTTTACCTCGCAAATAACGCCTCAGTCAAGTAAAATAAATGTTTTATTAGTTGCTTTTCACACATCGTCTGATACAATACAAAACACTCAAAAAAAGTCCCCATAGAGAGAGAGAGAGAGAGAGAGTGCTCGAATGGATGGCATGTATTTAGCCATTAGGTCTCTCTATCTCCAGGGATTTAACTTGCATATGAATAACACACACAAAAAAATAGAAATGGTCATCTTTGTGTTAATATACCTTGTGCCCGACCGTGTATTTATTTATTGGACAAAGTCAAAACCCGGTATAACGGGTCTATTGGCTAACAGAACCCCGACTGACAGTTTTGTTTTTCTTCTTTTTATTTTTAAACTGTATAAAAAAAGATGTCCGCATATTTTAGTAGGCCTATAACTTTTATACTCTGTCACGTAGGCCTATAGCACAGAGAGTGAGAACGAAATTCATGAACGAATTATTGACAAACGAGACTGTCCTCCTCCGAAAAACGACCCCATAGGTCGTTTGTGCAAGCAGCGTATTACGACCTATTATTACGTTTTTAAATCTAGCGCCCTCTAGCAGCCTTAGAAATTACAACAGTCTCGTTTGTCTGGTGTGTTGTCATCAAATGACCTTTGACTGTCGTTACCATCGTTACTAATTAAAAAAGGAGGAGTGACCCAACAATTCACCGTACATCGTTGTCCAGGTATGTTCATTATTTTATTTTATGGTTTGTTTTTTAAGGTACCGTTCTGATTGTCTGCAATTAATGTGTAAGCAAGTGCAGTTTGACGTTTTCTTTACAAATCAGTTGTGATGCCTCTGAACTAATGTAATCACAGTGCTGTTAAATGCCCAGTGGCCACAACACTTTTTACCATAGTAACTGTCGTTTTACTGTGGTATTTGTAGTTAAAACACAGTAAACACAATACTTACCATGGTTTTACCACAGTAGCTTTGGATAAAATAGTCTGCTATGTAAATTTAACTGTTTTTACTGCACACTATTTGAAAAGCACAACACTAACCATGATTTTACTAGAATTACTGTGTTTATTGTGTACTCTTTGTAGTTAAAGCACAGTACACAACACTTCGCATCATCCAAGTGGATGCATCATCCACGCATCATCGCATCATCCAAGTGGATGCTGCACACTGGTGGTGGTTGAGGAGAGACTCCCCACATGATTGTAAAGCGCTTTGGGTGTATAGCAATACACAATAAAAGCGCTATATAAATGCTTCATTCATTCATTCACTTAACATACTTTGAAAACTGTGTTTTTACTGTGTAATGTTACTATTTGTAGTTAAAGCACAGTAACACAACATTTACCATGTTTTTACCACAGTAACGTAGTTTTAATGTGGTATTTGTAGTTAAAACACAGTATCCACAACACTTACCGTGTTTTACCACAGTAACTGTGTTTTTACTGTGTACTATTTGTAGTTAAAGCACAAAAACACAACATTTACCATGTTTTTACCACAGTAACGTAGTTTTAATGTGGTATTTGTAGTTAATCACATAACTTGCCATGCCTTTAATACTTTTATATAAAAAAAAGTAATTCAATATTTTTTTGTCTTGCAGTTTCTTCAGATCACATACATCTCCATCTCCTACAACAACCTTTAGTGTCCAACAGCTGTTTATCAACAGCTCTCTCTCTCTCTCTCTCTGTCTCTCTCTCTCAGCTTTTCCTTGCCTATTTTTCTGAACTGTTATTCATAATTAATTTACACATTTTTGCTCTCTTTCTTCCTTTCTCTTTTTCATCATGGCATATTTTCAAAGCTCAGAATTGAATTTTGATCGGTTATGTCAAAAAGCTGCTAATATTAACAGGTAACTTGTACTGGAAGCTCCCAGAGCTGAACCTGAAGAAGCTGCCAGGGAGGCTAAAGTCCTTCAAAGGTTCAACATTTTCTGTTTTCTTTGTTTCAGCTAAAAAGGAAGACCAAAGGAAGGCCTGTCGAACTCTTGTCTTGTTTGTGGAGAGGGATGAATCTGGCCATCTTGTGTGTTTATGGAGAAGACCAAAAGCTGCAAAGGCAAACATTTCCAATGGTACGTCTGTGCTGGTCTTAACCCTTTGACTGAACTTTACGGCAGTTACATTTTGCACAGCATTTGATATCCCACGGCCCCATCAGGAAGAGCCCTCAACAAAGTCTTACGACAAGTTCTTTCCACAAGCAATCAGACAGAACTGAACTCATACCATTAACACCACACACACCCCACCAAACGACAGTCAAAGGTCATTTGATGACTACACACCAGACAAACGAGACTGTTGTAATTTCTAAGGCTGCTAGAGGGCGCTAGATTTAAAAACGTAATAATAGGTCGTAATACGCTGCTTGCACAAACGACCTATGGGGTCGTTTTTCGGAGGAGGACAGTCTCAAAAGAATACTTTGCAATCGTACTTTGGTTTACTAATTTTGTTTTTATTTAATTTTCTAAGGCAATCTCATGTGTTCTGAGAAATATATTTTTTTTGTTTTATACAGAGTTTATTGAATATTATCATAAAAAAACGCACTCATGAACATCTAATTTTCTTTTTTTTTTTTTCTTTTTTTTTAAATAAGTATATGTATATATATAATTTTTTTTTTCTTTTTTATCAAATCCAACAAATTGAGTAGTTCAGTAAGGAAATAAATGGTGGTTGCAGTATATTATAAATATTATGAATTGCTTTGACCCACAATCAGAAAGTCCCATACAAGAGGATCATTGATGGTGGATTACGGTCTGGAAAAGTCATCATCATCCAAGGAGTCATCAATTCTGAAGGGTTTGACAATATCACATCTCTCTGCTAGAGAAAAAATAACACAACTTCTGTTTGAAATACTCTCTTTGAAATGTCATAATGACAGCTTCCATCTGATCATAGAAACTGAGAAGTTTTTTAGAGATGTAATTTCCTCATCTTTCTCCACAATGGAGATTTTTCTACGGCACAGAACTGGAATTGCGTTTTACTACAGTCCTCATTTCGATGAGAATGTGGTTGTGTGCAACAGCTATGAGGATGGGAAATGGGGCGAGGAGGAAATTTATGAGCTATCACCGATTGAAATAGGAGAACCTCTGCAAGTAAGCACACATATGACTGTATGATCACTGAACGTACCCTTGATATTCAAGTGGACAGTGTGGATATGACTGTAAATACACTGGACAATGACTGTATTTACAGTATTAAATGATTTTGATGCATTTCAGGTCACCATTTTCTGCAGTTGTCATGGTTACGAGGTGTTTGTCAATGGTCGACAAACTCACACTTACAGCCATCCCTACGCTAATCTGGAGGAGATTGATGTTTTAGACATTCGTGGAGATGTACAGCTGAGCTTTGTGCAGTCCTGACAAAGATTTCATCCAGATCTATGAGAAATACATGTTCAAAACCTGCATCAGTCTATGCTTGTATGCAAAAGATGGTCATTCAAATGCAAAGATGTTTTGCTTGCCTGCATATTAATCTGAGACCAGTGGGACTGCCCACAGCTGCATAATAACAAATATATATATATATAAACACTGTTCTGCATGCATGTGTCCTACCTATGTGTGTTATCTGTGTAAATAATCCTATAAATATGCCTACAAACACAATTTGTTGGATTGCATGAGCAAATTAATACCTGTAAAAAAAAAAAAGGAAAGATTTGTTACATATTACTGTCATATACTTGTTTTATCTGCCCTTTCTTGGTTAAGGTATTTTAACTGTATCTAATCGACAGAAATTAATAAAGCATTCAGAAATAATATAGTCCCAACCCAGCAGAATTGCTCCTGACCACTAGAGGATGGTGTTGAGCTGGAAACTTTCTGGAACAGCGACCTCTAGTGATCAGAAGCATTTCACCATTATACATGAAGAGGAGAATGTTGTTACTTAATTTTATGCAGGTCAGTTTACTGTTAATGCTCTGAACCAGGAACCACCATTTATCAACCCAGTAAGTGACTTAAATTATACATGACTGCAATGTTATTTTCTTGCTGCCCAAATATTACATTCATGAAATCAGGAATTAATGTTGAAAGTATAAGTACACTTGTGCTGAGAATTATATGAATATTCATTCGTTGCACACTTGAAACTTTGAGTGATGAAACAATTGTTTGCTACTTGGGCATGAGAATTCACTCCATTTGTTCCGTCTGATTATTTCAGATGACTTGAACCACAGATGAAAGTTTTTAGTAATGCAGAGATGAACCCCTAAATTTGTAAAGCTAAATTACTTTATTCTTGTACACTCTTTTGCATTATTGGGAGTACATCTGCATGTAAACAACACATGCGCGTGGTGCTGCTGACGGTGACCACTCCATAATGGTGGAATACATGATTTGGAGGAGAAGATTTGTTGAATAAAGTCATTATTTTTGTTTTCTTTGTGTACAAAAAGTATTTTCAGTTGAACCACTGATGTCACATGGACTGTTTTACCAATCTCCTTACTACGTTTCTGGGCCTGGGAATATTTCAATTGCATTACCATCTATACAGGGTCAGAGAGCTCTCGGATTTCATCAAAAATATCTTAATTTGTGTTCTGAAGATTAATGAAGGTCTTACGGGTTTGGACCGACATGAGGGTGAGTAATTAATGACAGAATTTTCATTTTTGGGTGAACTATCCCTTTAATCACAATATGAATAGACCTCTCAGCCCATTTCTAATTACTTCAATAGTAAGCAGACCTGCCAGCCTGTTCCTTCAAGTTCTGATGACGCAGTTCATCTGGATGCCACATACAGCCTGGTTGTTCTCCTTAAAGGGCACCTATTATGCCCTTTTTTACTAGATGTAATATAAGTCTCAGATATCCCCAGAATGTATGAAGTTTTAGTTCAAAATACCCCACAGATCATTTATTATATCATTTTGAAAATGCCTATTTTGCATTTTTAAGCCATATCAGTTTAAATTTTTCCGTGCGCACACATCCGAAGCACACGCACATAAAGCGGCTGTCACACGGCATGTGACCACTAAACTAAGTTCTCTTTCACACACAAGTTTATGTTAAAAACACACACGAGTTACAAAAACCCTGTTGGTTATGTCTGTTAAGTTAAACAGCTGGGGAAAAAAATTAATTTTATATTAGATCTGTATATTAAGTAAAAGCAGCATAATATACAGAACCTACACTGCTCTCTACACTGTTAATATGTCCCAAACAATAAAATAAAAACAGAACATTACTGCTCTGGACTGAATAACGTCTATAGCCTTAATAAGAAGACATTTCTTACTTGAATGCTGCTTTTAAATGTTCTAGCGTGGAGATAAACATGGCAGATTGTGTGCCCACATTTATGTCCAAACAACATGTAAAAGTGAATTTTGCATAACAGGTGCCCTTTAAGGAATAGTTCACCCCAAAAATGTCCATTTACTCACCCCCAAGCCATCCAAGATGTATAGGTCTTTCTTTCTTTCTTTAGCTTAAATTACGGTTTTGGAGGAGAACATTTCCAGATTTTTCTGCATCTAATGCAAGAATGGGGCTGAAATTATACTATTTATGACATTCTAAAATCCATATTTAGGCAGCTTCAGTTTAATCCTCACAACTCCAGCTGACAAATATGAGTCACCTCTAGCAAAACGATCATCATTTTCAGAAAAAAAAAAAAAATAATAATAATAATAATAATAATAATACTATACTATACTTTTTAACTATAAATGCTAGCTTAGTCCAGCTCAGTGAGGTGCGTTCCAAGTATTCATACATTGCTTAAGAGGCTGTGAACTAAAGTGTCTCACATTTGTAGTTAAAGTATAGAATTTCATTTTAACTACAGTCTGCAACAAATATAATGCAATTAATTTAAAACATATGTGAGTGGATTTTGAACAGTGCATAGACCCATAGAAAACCTTGCTTTTGAATTATAAAGTCATGCTGCGGCACTTTTTATCCAGTGTGAGAATGACTTATGTTATGCCTCTCTGTCTCCACTCCCCCCCAACCCAACCGGGTCCCCCTTCTTTTGATCTGTGATCCATGGGAAAAACCTAAATAAAACCTCTGGAATTGTTACCAATTAATTAATAATGGCAGAATAAAATGATTGCAAACAAGTGTGAGGGTGAACAAGCATTCATGTCTGGAATGAAAATCTTGCACACAGGTTGTTCCATTCAGTTGTATGCTCAAAGGAGGACTACAGGATGGGATGATTATTGTATGTGGACAGGTATTGCCAAATGCAGACAGGTGAGTAATAGTATGCTTTGCATGTACTTTATCTTGTCAACCTAATTAATGACAGATTTCATACAGGCCAAACGTAAGTCATACAAAATAATTTTTAAATAACGAATGAAGGCACTTACATGGTCAATTACACACATGCAGGAAAAACAGAACGAAAGGAGTAAAATTCATAGGCCTTTTCATGGTACAGCCACACGCAACAAAAGGAAAGCTTTGGGCATAGAAAAACCTATATTTTATGAACTGATATAATGTTAATATACCAACCTACTGAAGTACTAACATCTGTTTTGTACCTTCATAATACACCGACAGCCACCAAAAACACAAGCGGAAGTAAGAAACCCACATGATGAATCGCAAGTAGCTTTTCCACAAGCTGAGGTAATAAACTGCACAGTGTCGTATACACACAAATGCAAAACACCATGAGAACACACATGACACTAAAACAATGCCATAAAAATTCATTTAATAACGTAAGTTGTAACACAAAATCCAAATGTACATAACCAATAACAAACAAACAAAGAATAAATGCAGTTATTTCAGTTTTCATCAGTTGACCATTTTTCTCTGTAAACTGTAACAAACTGTAATTTTATCAGTATCTTACTGAAATGTCCCATTACATCTGTTACAGTTTTTCAACCGGTTAGAGTAAGGGAAGTTACCGTAAACCAAACAACAAATTATTATTATTTCTTAATAGTGCAAGTTGGAAACATGTAAAGTCAATAGAACCAACAAGAATAAAACGAGTCCAAAATATTTAAAAAGCTAATGCAAATACAGTAGTCAAAAACAATACCCGTTCTTGTCTTAAGACAACGTTGATTCACTTTTTTGATCCACTTCAAATGTTGACTAATATCGTTGCCTCAATTTTGTTGTACACATCTTTTAGTGTACATTAGTGTATTAGTGTATAACATTAGTTTTAGTGTACATGTTACCGCTGTTCTCCTCCTCTCTATTCCATCTTCTCCAGATTCAACGTGAACCTCCAACATGGGTCTGATGTTGTTGTTCTGCAAGTTAACCCTCGCTATCAGATGCTCTGGGTTGGCCCTGCGTACGTTGTGCACAACACCCAGCAAAATGGGAAGTGGGGCTGGGATGAACGCAAGTATGAAACTTCCTTCCCGAGAGGCCAGATGTTTTCTTTGCAGATCCTCGTCACCAAGGAGTCTTACAAGGTGACTTCAACTCTGCTTTTCTGTAATAGTTTATTTTTCCTTTTTTTTCAGGTATGAAAAAATATCTATTTTCATCCACTGCCACTAAAAGGCCTTTTTTATTGTAGCATAATTAAAACAATGTTTTTGGCTTTTCCTAGATACTTGCCAATGGGAAACCCTTCTCGGAGTACAAGCACCGTATTCCATTCGAAATGTAGATCGCATCTGCGTGGTTGGAATGGTGGAACTAAGTTTAGTTACCTTCCACTATCTTGCGGTGAGAGATAAAAAAAAGCATAAAAAATTACAAATACTTTCTCATCAAATGTGTCAAATTAATGTGCAAAAAATGATGTGAGAAATGTAAGTAATTTGTCATTTGAAAATACAAAACTACATACAAAATGCTATATTATCCATAGCATGCTGTGTGTTCAACAGGGTGTCTGAGAAAGTAAAGTGTGTGTGAATAGATGGAGGAACTCAGCATGCATACTTCACAGAAATGAGTAAAAATATGCATGATCTAAAACAACATGTAAAAAAATATATAATATGCACTGCTGCTGATTTTCCTAATTTTCTTCTCAGTGTTCAGTGATAGCCTCACACGTGAGATATTTCCACTGGCTATTACAAGCAGATATTATTGTTCATTTCTACAGCAACCGTTTGCACATCCATGTTGAACACACTTCTAATCTAGAAGTACAGATGAGAGGCAGCAAAAACAGCTTGCCACATGTCCTTTAAACAGCTGACAGCACATTTTACTACAGGTCATTGTTTACCTTAAAGTGATAGTTCACCCCAAAATGAAAATTTAGTAATTATTTAATTATTTATATAATGGCACACATCATTTTATTTGTTTAATTTAAATTAACTTTCATCATCTGAATTCTTCTAAATGTGTTCCTGTCCTAAATATATACATTTCATTTACAGCCCAATCATGCTGCACTTCCAGGATGCTTGGTGAGTTATTTTAAATATTTGGCAGACAAACAATCTCCACACATCTCTAATGAGACATCATAATGATCTAGATGTGTTTAGATGTGAATGTGTGCAATCTCTGTAGCAATTTCTTCACCAGTTTTGTTGTTAATTTTCTTACCTGGGTCACACTTTCTGGTGATTCAAGGCAAAGATATTTTGGAAAATTGTTTCTTTTAGCCAGTTTTATGTAGAGCTCTACATGATGTTGAATATTATCATAAAACATGTGTCAATCAAAAACAGATTTTAAATTTTCAGTAGGTAAATACTGATTGAATACAATATACTGTAATATTGCATTTTATATTATGGCAAAGCACATATAAATTATTATTATTATGATTGACAAAGGATTAAATTGTTAATTATTACTTTGACTCACAATCAGACGGTCCCGTACAAAACCATCATTCATGGTGGATTACAGCCTGGCAAAAGCATCATCATCCAAGAAGTCATCATCCCACAAGCAAAAAGGTTTGACAATGTCATTTTAGTTGTAAAATGTCTTTTTTGTTTACTTCTTTGAATAGTCTCTAATTCCAGGCCTATTAGAATGTCACATCATCCTGATCAATAAAACTGAGATTGTCTATACATATTTTCTTTCTCCAACAGAGTGGTGTTTAGTCTACGGCACAGAACTGGAATTGCATTTGACTACAGTCTTTGTTTTGATGAGAATGTGGTCGTGTGCAACAGCTATGAGGATGGGAAATGGGGAAATGAGGAGCAATCTGGACTCAAGCTGTTTGAGAGAGGGAAAAATTTTCAGGTAGTCATACATATGATTCCCATACATTTTCTTTCTGCTAAGATGGACGATGTGTTTGACTGGGGGTTAATCTATATTTTAAGTTTACACTGTTTTACTTCACAATATTTTATTGATATTCTTGAACCAAACATCTACGATATTATTTAATTTAATATTTTGTATTAATTTTATGGTTGGGGGAAAATATTATTTTATACAAAGCAATCTATCTATGGCATAGATGGTAAAGTGGGTGTTGTAGTCGTTTTTGGCGTGATCGACCAAGTTCGAATTCACCTTTTGCCAATTTTTTTTTTTTACCTCCCATTTCAAATATCATATCACATCGGAAAGGCATTTATTTTGAATAAAAGAAATTAAGGAAATAATCGAAAAGTTGAAAATATTGTTGTCCCATTAAGGTGGCATTCATTAATAAATATAATTTACATTCGATACGTCATTATTGCATACTGTTTCATATTGTATGAGGTGCAAATAATTGCCACTATTATAGTATAACTAGCAGAACATCCTGTTATTTTAACAGTGTAAATAGAATCTATGGATATTTCCACTTAGTGTAAATAGTGTATTTTGCTATTTTCACTTAGCATCTATCGTATTTACACTTAGTGCAAATAACCGTTGCCAAAAACAAATCAATGGCAATGCCATTGCATCAACAAACTGATTTTGTTGATGATAAAAAAAAGAAGATCTTTCTTAAAGTAAAGGTGGAACAAAATGAAAAAAAAAAAAAAAACTCATACTGTCACATATCACAGGGAAGCGCGGAGACGAAGAGTTCACACAACGAAAGTCTTTAATTTCCAAAAGGTAGACAGACATCACAGGCAGGAAAGACATACAACAGCAGACAAAGGACCGGGACTTATAAAGACAAGGAAATCAAGGAACAAACGAGATGAATAAATACAAAACAGGTGATAAGAATAAACAATGATTAACTAATGACAGGAAAAAACAAATAAGGGCAAAACGGAACTGAACGAGAACACACACATGACACATACCCAAAGGTTATAATAATGAATATACTTACCTTAAAGCAAGTCAATTGTCAGCTGGCATACAAACAATATAACACAGCCAAAATGAGAACTATAATTTTAGCATGACTGAAGTATGTTTATTTGATGTATTTATCTTGAATATCTCTTGCAAGTAAAGTGTAAAGAGGTTGAAACACTGACCATGGTTTGAAAATGCCCCACTGATTGGGGACAATCCACTAACATTCATTGATAAATATTTGCATGATCTTGTGGTTGTCAACTACAAACCAGTCTAAGCTCATTGTCACAGTCTATGTGTGCAGTCGGCTTTCATCAACATTTTAATGTTGATCCAACATATTTGAAACATTGAAATGTCACTCTCAACCAAGATGATGGATCAAAACTCAATCATGCATCATCCTGAGAAAATGTATACAAACTTCAAAAACTTCATTTAGTGGATTTTTATTTTCTTCCTTCATTTAGGTATAAATTAACAATGCAGTCACACTCACACGTATATATTTGCATTGACTTAAGTTGATGTTTCCAATAAATAAGAGTAAAAATCTGAGGTTTTAAAAGTTGGATTTGTTTGTTCTCATATTTATTTGTTACAAATAAATGATGATAAATGATTTCACATTTTTGACTTAAATATGCATTTCAGGTCACCATTTGTTGCAGTCCTGATAATTATGAGGTGTTTGTCAATGGCAAACCAACCCACACTTACAGCCATCTCTTCACTAATCTGGAGGAGATTGATGTTTTAGAAGTTAGTGGAGACGTGCAGCTGGGCTTTGTGCAGTCCTGACAAGGATTTCATACAGGACTATGAGGAATATGTTCAAAATTTGCATAAATTAAATTAAAAAAAAAAAAAACACAATAATCTGTGTTTCCATATGCAAAGATATTTTGCTTGCATGTATATTAATCTGATTCCCATGTGACTGTCCACAGCTTCAGCACTGTTATGTTTAGTCTACATGTAATGTGCAGTTGTATTAAGTGAAATTTATATTTAAGTTCTGTCATTCTAATGCTAAGTTTTAATTTGTGATAGCTACTTGTAACATTAATTTTAAGTGAATAAACAAACTCTTCTGTGTGTGTTGGTCCAGATTATTTTAAATATGCCTACAGACACAATTTGTTAGATTGCACAGTAAAATAATACCTGTGTGAAACAACGCAGATGTTAAACATGACTAACATTTATTTGTACATTTTTTATCCCTCCTTTCTTGTTTTGAATGCCTCTGATCCAACCACATTTATAAAGCAAACAAACATTCAAAAGTTTATAATTATGACCCAACAGAAATGCTCCAGACCACTAGGTTGCGTTGAGGTATGAATGTCATTTAGGAACTTTCCCCTTGTCCAAATACCCACACTTGCAGTCTTTGCACTTGACCACTTGACTACTTTTATGACGTAGTTCCTGTATTTGATGTAGTTCTTGTATGTGACTGACCTGCATACAATTAAGTAACAACATTCTCCTCTTCATGTATAATGGTGAAATGCTTCTGATCACTAGAGGTCGCTGTTCTAGAAGGTTTCCAGCTCAACACCATCCTCTAGTGGTCAGGAGCAATTCTGCTGGGTTGTAACTATCAGGGGTGTCCGATACTGCAAATTTTTGTATCGATCTGATACCAAGTAAATACAGGGCAAGTATCGCCAATACTGATACCGATACTCTTTTTAATAACATACATTTAAATGACCAATTACATTTTGAAAATTAACAATAACTTATGTTGATATGACTAAAATATTACATTCACCTTAAAGCTATGTGGATATTATTTGCCTTTCTGAAAGGAGTTTGCAAGCAGAGGAGCCCAGAATATGAAAGCAATGCGTAAAGTTTCGTGTTAAGCATTTTCCTCCCATAGAAAAGAGTTATAAAGAAAAAAAAAAAAAAAACTTAACGTGGCCTAATGCATTAAGAAAGTAATATTGAAAGGCCAACTCAGTATACTGATGATATGCAGGCAAGCATCCCAGGATTTGAACGCAAAGTGCATGCATGTTAAGTGTTTTCCTCTGATAGAAAACCTTTATAAAGAAATAAAAACAAAAACAACGTGGCTTAATGGTTGAAGACAGTAATACTGTATAAAAAGGCCACATTTGGTAAATTGAATGGGTCTGGCTTCCAGTCTCGTCCGCTTCCAGCAATTTTTAACTGTACAAAACAGCTCGTTTTGCTGCTTGCTTGATATTGCAAACTGATGTTTCTTACCATATTATTTTAATGAATTGTCTTAATTATAAACACATACGGTGAATAGCACAAACAATTTGACCGTTTATTGCACTGTTATTTTTCTCATGATTTCCCTACCGTGCCTAATGAAGTGGAAGTCTCGCATATTCAGTCTTCCACATTGAAAAAGGTGAATAAGTTTGGTGCTGTTGCCACAGCAGCGAATTTCTACCATTCCATCTTTCGCTGTAGCCGCTTGCGCTTGGAGCCGCTGAGTCACGTAATGGCATAATAAAACACTAAAGCAGAGGAGGAGCAGTAATGTTTGCATACGAGACGTGAAAAGAGCGGTATTTAAACACACAGACATGTCTATTCTTTGTTGAATGTATTAAGCAATATATTAAGTGTAGAGGAGAGAAAATTAACCTAAAGTATCGATCTAATCAGGCTAGTATCGATCCAATACCAACGTTGGTATCGATACTATCGATATTAGGATCGATCCACCCACCCCTAGTAACTATATTCTTTGGTAACACTTTATTCTGATAGTGCACTTTAGACATTCTACTAACAGTAAGTAATTCTGCAACTACATGTCAACTAGCAGTCATTAGAGTATTAGCAGACTCCCTGCTTAATATCTTCTAACACTTTATTTTGATGGGTCCACAACATACAACATACTGACTATGAGAAACTTTGCAAGTATATGTAAACTTATTCTACTAACCCTACACCTACCCTACTGAGAGTGTCATGAATCCTGACCACGCACTTCCAGTTACTCACCACCAGATGTCGTCTTCACTTTACACTCACTCTCACACCACACAGACTTTTACATGTCACTCCGGACTTCAGTTCCCACAATCCATTGCACTCGTTACACGCACTCAGGTGCAGCCAATCACATAAGCCATGGACTTCCTCTCTTTCACTGCCAAGTATTGTACGCATTTATCGCTGCCCTATAGCTTTAGCTACTCTACAGAGCCCCTGTTAGTTTTCCTAGTCTTGCCTTGCCTTGCCTGTTTCGGATTGTGTTTTCCCCTGCCTGGACTATTGCTTACGTTTTGGATTTACCTCTCTTGTCTAGCCCCTTTGGATACTGTTCGCTGTCGACTGACCCAGGCCCGTTTTGGATGACTCTTTGCCTTGCCTATGATATACCTGTTTACCACTGTTTGACCCTTGCTTGTTTTCTGACTACGCCTTTGTATTAAAGCTCGCACATGGATCCGCATGTCTCTCGTCTCGTTGGCTCCGTTACAGAGAGTTAGTAGACATGTAGTTGCAAATTAATGGGAATTAGTTGACATGTAGTTGGCATGTAGTTGCAAAGTTACTTATAGTTAGTACACTGTAAAAAATAAAAAGTTGAGTTAACTTAAAAAAATGAAGCAACCAGCTGCAAAGCTTTTTTGAGTTTACTGAACTTCAGGCCTACACTGTTAAAAAAAAAAAGAAAGTTGAGCCAACTTAAATTTTTAAGGCAACAAACTTAAAATGCCTTAAAATGTCAAGTTATGTGGACTTAAATTGTGAAGTTGTCTTAACTGACAATAAAGTTGACAGGACTTACAAAAACAAGTGCAATAAACATCATTTACGTTTTGTGAACTTAAATTGTGAAGTTGTCTTAACTAAGAATAAAGCTGAATAGACTAAAGTGCAATGAACAATATCACTTTAAAAATTTAAAATGACAAGTTCACTGTAAAACCCGACTAGTCACGTTATCTCAAATCGTTTGAGTAAACCAATTCCCTTTGGCTTAAACCATGTAAGTTTTAAAACTTGCAGTTAAGTAATTAAGTGATTAATTAAGTGCTGATTGAGCATTAGTGATGAACACCTGCTGTTAACAAACACAATCACTGACAGAAAGAGAAACACAACAACTGACTTTAGACACATGCTTAGATGAAATCAACTGAAATAAAATACATTAAATCTCTCAAGATCTGATTAAACAACCCCACAAACAGCATCACCAGCTCCAATTATTAATAACCAGACTGACTTTATTTCTGTCAGACATCTACACAAGATCTTATTGAGAATTAACTAAGGTTTAGATGTTGATTTATCGTTTCATTTGAAGTAACCATGTTAGAGATCAGTGTCTGCTTTAGTTGGGCTCTTGACCCTTGACTTCTGTGTTAGCTGTTTTTTTTTTCCCTGGCTGTTGTAACCATGTGTTCTTCCAACATATTTGTTACAAATCAAAAGCCCAGAGGAAATGATCAGTAGTTGGTTGTTATTTGTTTATAATGACGGTCATTTGTTAGTGAACTGATCTCATCTTAGCGTTAACATGGACGTATTGTGTGTCTAATCTCTGACTCAATGGATGTTGTATTGATTATAGTAGAAGTGATTCTAAGAGCCACTGGTTCTGCGACAGTCAGTTGACAGAAAGGACTTTCCAAGCAGTTTGTCCACAAAAAAAGTTTTAATCTATGGGAGCAACTAGACTCACACAGACATCAAGAATCAGCTTGTGAACCTTAACAATGGTGACTATTACAATTTTTTTTTTTTTAATCATGCTGCAATGCATGCTGGGATCCATGGATGAGTTTTGTACTATGCTAGTACCCAGCATGCATTGCAGCATGATTTAAAATGTAAAAAAAAAATGTAATAGTCACCATTGTTGAGGTTCATAAGCTGATTCTTGATGTCTGTTTGAGTCTAATTGCTCCCATAGATTAAAACTTTTTTTTTTGTGAAAAAAACTGCTTGGAAAGTCCTTTATATCAACTGACTGTCGCAGAACCAGTGGCTCTTAGAATCACTTTTACTATAATCAATACAACATCCATTGAGTCAGAGATTAGACACACAACATGTCCATGTTAACGCTAAGATGAGATCAGATCACTAACAAATGATCGCCATTATAAACAAATAACAACCAACTACTGATTATTTTCTCTAGGCTTTTGATTTGTAACTAATATGTTGGAAGAACACATGGTTACAACAGCCAGGGGAAAAAAACAGTTAACACAGAAGTCAAGGGTCAAGAGCCCAACTAAAGCAGACACTGATCTCTAACATGGTTACTTCAAATGAAACAAATCAACATCTAAACCTTAGTTAATTCTCAATAAGATCTTGTGTAGATGTCTGACAGAAATAAAGTCAGTCTTGTTATTAATAATTGAGCTGGTGATGCTGTTTGTGGGGTTGTTTAATCAGATCTTGAGATTTCATGTATTTTATTTCAGTTGATTTCATCTAAGCATGTGTCTAAAGTCAGTTGTTGTGTTTCTTTCTGTCAGTGATTCTGTTTGTTAACAGCAGGTGTTCATCACTAATGCTCAATCAGCACTTAATTAATCACTTAATTACTTAACTGCAAGTTTTAAAACTTACATGGTTTAAGCCAAAGCGAATTGGTTTACTCAAACGGTTTGAGTTAACGTGACTAGTCGGGTTTTACAGTGAACTTGTCATTTTAAATTTTTAAAGTGATATTGTTCATTGCATTTTAGTCTATTCAGCTTTATTCTTAGTTAAGACAACTTCACAATTTAAGTTCACAAAACTTGACATTTTAAGGCAGCACGAACACTTACTTTTTTAAGTTGAAACAACAACACATTTTTTTACAGTGTTGAGCGAACTTACAAAAACATTTTTTACCAGCTTCAGCAGATTTTTGAGTTTGCTCAACTTGTTTTTTGTGGGAGATTCTCACATTTCTGTTGTATGGACTTAAAACAACAAGTTGAGAAAACTCAAAAATCTGCTGAAGTTTGTTGCCTTAAAATTTTAAGTTGGCTCAACTTCTTTTTTTTTTTACAGCACTGTAAGCCTATAGGCCTGAAGTTCAGTAAACTCAAAAAAGCTTTGCAGCTGGTTGCTTTATTTTTTTAAGTTAACTCAACTTTTATTTTTTACAGTGTAGAATGTCTAAAGTGGACTATCGAAATAAAGTGTAACCTATTCTTTTTTAAATGCTAATTAAATGCTAATTAAATTAGATACAGTCAGAATACGTTAACTAAGAAAGGGCAACAAGTATATGAGAGTAATATGTTTTTTTTTTTTTTACAGGTATTAATTTGCTTATGCAATCCGACAAATTGTGTTTGTAGGCATATAATTATTTACACAGACAGCACACATAGGTTGGACACATGCATGCAGAACAGTGTTTATTTAGTTTTAGTTATTATTATGATCAATGTGGCTGTGGAAAGTCCCACTGGTCTCAGATTACACATTCTGGCAAGCAAAACATCTTTGCGTTTGAATGATCATCTTTTGCAAACAAGTTTATGTAGACTGATGCAGGTTTGAACATGCATTTCTCATAGATCTGGATGAAGTCTTTGTCAGGGCTGCACAAAGCTCAGCTGCACGTCTCCACAAATGTCTAAAACATCAATGTACTCCAGATTACTGTAACGATGGTTGTAAGTGTGAACTTTTTCACCGTTGGAAAAGATCTCAAAATTTTGATGAGTGCAGAAAATGATGACCTGAAACACACAAACAAGACAAGGATGTGAAATCATTAAAATACATATTTCACCCCAAATCTATTGCACATATGTATCCTTTTTAACGATGTCTACCTGCAGTGGTTGCCCTCTTTTAAACGGCATGCATCCACATCGTTCCTCCTTGCCCCATGTCCCATCATCATAAGTGTTGCGTACAACCACATTCTCATCAAAACGAAGACTGTATTCCAACGCAATTCCAGTTATGTACCGTAGAATAAAACATATTCTGTTGCAGAACGGAAAGTAGAGGGAATTATATCTTTATATTATTGATCATATGGAGAATGTGTACATTCCAATAGCATGCAAAACCATTTTAAAACAGATTTATGATCTTTTTGTGTCAAACCTTTGTGCGTGTGGGCTGATGACTCCTTGGATGATGATGACTTTGCCAGGCTGTACTCCACCATAGATGATGCTTTTGTATGGCATTGTCTCAGTGTGGGTCAAATAAAGTAAAGATATTTATAATATACTGATATGTAATAAAATTGTATAGCACACTAACTGTTTAGTCCCTCGTCAAACTTTAATTCAAATCCACTTAAAATATAACACATAAATTAATTGTATTCAAGATATTTTAAGAATGCATTGTAAAAATGTAATGTGCAAACAACAAATAGTATTCCTGTAATAAAGTATGCTGATAATAGCAGACAGTTATAATAATAAAGATCTACCACAAATCTCTGAAGCTTAGTGTCAGTGCAATGCAATATGCCACTGATGAAATAAAACTCTTAAACTCTTCAGAAACCAAAATCGAAACACTCTTGATTACCATATGATTGTCCTCACCATGTCTTTCATGATTTATGTGACCTAGAATTATTATTAGAGATTTATATTGATTATTTGTCTGCCAAACATTTAACTTACAAAAGATCCTGGACGTGCAGCATAATGAGGCTGTAAGCGAAACAGATAAATGCAGATGTTTAGGACAGGGATACATGCCATTTATTTTCATTGAACACAAGACAACCTGCATAATTTTCAAAATGCTACTGTTGTTGTGTGACAAATTGTAGTGTTGAGTGGTGGAATGTAGTTGTAAAGATGAGCACCTGTTTCGAGTTGTGAGGTTCAGGCAATCACCGGCACCGACTTTTGTTTATATAATATATGTGTGTATACGTTGTATATTTATTATGTATATATAAAGACATGCACACATACAGTATATATTTTGAAAATATTCACATGTATTTACATGTATATATTTATATTCATATAATTTATATTATATAATAAATATAAAAATATATATAAATAGTAAGGTAAAATAATAAAAAATAAGACATTTTGACATGACAATCATAACATGAACAAAAACATTAACAATTAAAAAAAAAAAAAAACATTTTTCAGATTTTATTTTCTTTCAGTTAATATTTATTTTATTTTATTTGTAACAAAATGTTATGTTTAATAGTTAAATATAGCAACCCTATCTGCTGCAGTATTATTTTTATTATTTGCAGTCAGTTGTGAATATTGCCATAATGTTGCATTCCTTTAGATTAACAATGTATATATATATATATATTTTTTTTTTTTTTTTTTGTCAGTTTGTGTATTAGGTTTTTAAAGCAGGATAGGAAATATGTAACTCATAATTATATTGGGTAACACTTTATTTTAAGGTGTCATAATACAGAGTAATTACCTAATTAAGTACTTAGTAGTAGCCGTTGTACTTACATGAAACAAAATGTTCTTACCATGTAACTAATTTATGGAACTGCCTGTAATTACAGTTTGTAATTATGTAGATGTAATAGGCAGCTACTGTTACACATATGTAACAGGCCGAGTCTGTTACACAGCTACTTGTACACTTAAGTACAATCTTGATACACTTTATTTTAAGTAGCCTATGCCTGTGAAATATTCTGTAAGTGTAATGTAATTAGAAAGGTATTACATGTATTTTAGCTGTGTACTTGTGGGTTAAATCAAACTAAGGTGCAGCTGGATAAGGTGTACAGTATAGGTACACATGAAGTACACTTAAGTACAATCTTGATACACTTTATTTTAAGTAGCTTATGTCTGTGTACTTGCATTTATAATTACAATGTTTAAGTCTGCAACACATATGTAACAATCTTTTGGTTACATAAGTAGCTGTGTAACAGACTCGTTCTGTTACATGTAACAGTAGCTGCCTATTACATGTACATAATTACAAACTGTAAGTACAGGCTGTTCCATAACTTAGTTACATGGTAAGTACATTTTGTTTCATGTAAGTACAACGGCTACTACCAAGTACTTAATTAGGTAATTACTCTGTATTATGGACACATTAAAATAAACTGTTACCTTATATTGATATATGCTTATTTGTGATGACATGTTCAGGAGCATTCTTTATATTTCTCACCGCGAGATATTGGAAAGCAACTAAACTCAGTTCCACGTTTCCAATCACGTAGATGTGGTCCACCCTTGAGAACGGCATACGGTGCTTGTACTCTGAGAAGGGTTTCCCATTGACATTTATCTGGAAAAAGCAAAAAAGATAGTCATACTTCTACTACAAAAAAAGAGGCCTGTAGTTTTGGATCATAGAAATGCATGGGGAAAAATGGTTTGCAGACAGAATAGGAGAACTTAAGCAGGGTCAGTAACCTTGTATGACTCCTGGGTGACGAGGATCTGCAGAGCAAACGCCTGGCCTCTCGGGAAGGGAGTTTTGTACTCACGTTCTTCTTCACCCCAGACACATTTCTGATTGGTGTTGTGCACGATGTACCCAGATCCTCCTTCATAGCGAGGGTTGAAATGCAGTATGACATCAGACCCATACTGAAGGTTCACCTCAAATCTTGTGAAGACAGAATAGAAAGAGTAAAATAATGAAAAACCTTGATGATTGCATTTTCAAAATACAAAATACATGCAAGTTACATACTGTATATATTTTGCATGTGTTGCTTTCACTATTAAGAAACATGAAGTGCATAAAGAAGTGTAAAATAACAAAAACATCTTTCTGGTAAATCTGTGGTAGATGAAATGAAGCACATTCATGTTGTTTTACAAAGAGACAGTTACTCACGTGTCTGCATTAGGCCAAACCTGTCCACATACAGTAATACTCATACCATCCTGCAATCCTCCCTGGATCGGAGTAGTGAACGGTACACTCTGTGTGAAAGGTTTTCATACAATTTTCATACATCTCGAAAAATGCATACTTGCACTTCTTTGTACATTACTGTTAATGGTAACATCCCATATATACTCACACTATTGTAGTGTTTTAGTTTGTAGTTTGCCTTTTTCTTCTTGTTGTTCCCTCAGCAGTCTTTATTGTAAACTGCTGTGTCTAGTTATTCTTCTAAGCCTTTGTATTTATAAATGATCAGGTATTGCAAAGTTGATAGACTCACTTTCTGTTCTTGTTAAAGTTAAAACCTAAGGGCTAAATAAGTAATTTAGTTATACTGATTCAAGGGTTTAGTATATGCATTACTTAAATAGCTCCAATGTGGTAACTCGTCAGAAATAATCAGACATTTGGTTCAAAGTAAATCATCCAATTTTTTATTTCATTTTCTTTATTTTTTTTTATTTTTACATTTTTTCAGCGTAGCAAGCATTTGTTCTACCATCCCATAAAATCTGTATGCAAATAAGTATCCTATGCACAAATGTAGTTAGGCATTTATGTTTTGAGCATTGATTCTAACTTGGGTAAACTTCTATAACTTCTATTTTTATTTTGCTATTTCGGCAAATGGGAACACAATGTGAGTGTGTGTATATATAAGAGTTCAGATGCAAAAAGCCTCTAAGTGCCACCTGAAATTTTCTTCTAAAATGAGCATTTTTATCAGGCTCCTATATTTATGTTCAGTTATTTCACTTTTATTGTATAGAAAAGGACCTATACATTGCATTTGGAGTATAATTACTGAACCTAAACTTAGGAGCCTGATAAAAATGCTAATTTTAGATGAAAATTTCAGATGGCACTTAGAGGTTTTTGCATCTGAACTCTTCATATATATATATATATATATATATATATATATATATATATATATATTGCAAAAGAAAAAAATGTTTTAAAGAGTTTCATGAATTAAAAAAAAAAAAAGAGAACACAAAAATAAAAAAAAATACGGAGAGACTGATAACGGCAATAAGAAGAAAAAAAAAAACATTTGAGATGCTGGTGACCATTAAAATGCCAAAGTCTGTAGATATTTTCTATTTGATATATGAAACATGAAAATTTGTGATATCATTATTTATTTTATTATTATTATTATTATTATTATTATTATTATTATTATTATTTTCATAAACCATTCAACGTATTGTCAATTGACATGAGATGAAATGAGTCATGATTTCAAAACAACTGGTCACTTACCGGGTTGAAAAATGGTGGTTGCTGATGCAGAGCCATTTTGTTATATTTCAAAGTTTATCTTTAATCTTGTATTCAAGGCTGATTACAGCTTACAGCAGTTAAAACTGTAGTGCAGCTACAGAAGACTGAAGCTCCACGTCGAGGTTTCAGAATTAATGTAATGTGGTCTGTCCTTGAGTGCGCAGTCGTTGCCAGTTTTCTTCACCGAAGAATGCACGATCATGGGAAGAAATGAACACACACACAGAGTGTTATGATCAAACTTTCTTCAGAGCTTTATTGTTTTAGGGGTTGGTTTATATACCTTCATAAATGAAGAAATATCATCCCATCGGATTCTCACCCAATGAAATTAACTCTTGCCTTTTAAGGAGTCAAAATTAGCAAAAGACGTTAGTGGGTCCCAAACATATTCCTGGAGGCCCTCTAAAGCCCGAAACACACTGCACAGTTTTTGGCTGCCCCAGATGAAAGATTGGCATTGTGAAACAATCGTGGCAATTTCTGTGATTGTGGCTCCTAATCGGCGGTCCTGTGCCGTATAGTGAGAGAGGTTCAAAGAGGGCCGTTGTCACGGTCTTGTGACCAAAGATAGCCTACAATACAGCATGATCATCGCACAGTGTGTGTTCTGTTACGATCCACGTTTACTGACCAACCAATAAAAATGTGACATGAAATCAACGTGACATGGCACTAAAACATAAAACTGCTTACCCCAAGCTCTTATCTCATCCTCTTTCGCCGCTTCGACTTTTTTTTTTTTCTTCGCCGCTTTATTTTATTCTACTATAGTAACGTGTGTCGTAGCGTACGAGTCAATAGGTGCCATCATCATACAGTCTACACACACGTCGTAGCCAAGTTTATTAGATCCATGCCACACAGTGTGACATGCAATGATCTTATAGGATTGCTAAAATCATACAGTGTGTCTCGGGCTCTTTTTTTTTTGCATTTTTTTTCAGGTTGTCTTAATCAAGCACACCTGTTTCAGCTCATCAGCTCATTACTAGAGACTGTAAGACCTGGAATAGGTGTGTCAGTGGTTACAGAGTTAAAGTTTATTGTAGTCCAAATTCAAGGGAGAAAAAAAAATGTAAAAAGTAAATCAGCTCCATTGCTGATTCCAAGTGGTCAAGGGCTTAGGAAATGCCAAGACATATGTTGCAGTGACATACATCGATGTCAACGAGATGGACGGAGGAAAGGGTATAAAAAAATGAAAGCACCCCTTGAACACCAGGGAAGGCTTAACAAAAAGTCTCAACCTTCAGTTAGTTTTACTAACACTTCTCAGCAGCAATACATTGACTCAGGTGCCATACACTGCTCTCCTTCTATTACTCTACCTTTTAACAGTGCTACATAAATCAACCACAATGTGCCACTGACATCTATTGGGCACCCCTCAAGCCTGAGATATAGTTTCAGAATGCAGCATTTCTTAATAGTTGACTAAAGTGTGGATCAATATGGCGGCACACTACATGGGCATTTCCTAGTACTAGGGATACAGGTCCTAATACTCCTCTGAATTAAGCCTGAAAAATTTCTGGTACACACAGTACCTCTAGTGATGTCTTCAGTTTGATCCAGGTTTGTTGTGTTTGTCTTGTATGCAAGCATAACATTGTGCGAGGTCAGAAATGCTACCAAAGTTGGCCCCAAATTGCAAGATATTATATTATATTATATATTTCACCTATATGAGTTCTTGCTTTGAGTTTGAGTTCTTGTGTATTTATAACATAAAATACAGTAGCAATATCACTATAATCACTATTTTTTAAAATTAAGCAATATCACACATGCAACAGTGCTACTTTCCCCGAATATCAGCAAAAATGCAAATGTTCAAATGCAAGTATTCATTTTACACTGTTCAATATACAAGTCTATTACATTAATTGACCATTTTAGACACAACATTGTCAACATGACGGTTTTGCTCTATTTTTGTCAGCACAAATAGTTACAAATAAACTGGAACTGTTGCATCTCCCACCAGAATGAGGTTTTGTTCTTGACTGATTCAGAGGTTTTGAACAAATTGAGTGAGTCAATGATTCAATGACCCATTCATTGCATGCATTCCACTTTGTTTATTTTATGCCCTTTCCTCACTTAATTCCCTATATCTTGTTGACTCGGATGTGCGTCATTGATTACAATACATGAGTGTCCACTACTGGCAGAACCTTTGCAATGGGCTGAGTTGCAACATCCTAAGAACTTGATCACTTGGAACCCGCTATGGAGTTGTGGGTTTGGGGGGCTCGATCCCCTACACCTTTAATTGCTGACGCCAAGGTGCCCTTTCAGTCCGATCTATGTGTGTGTATAAAAGTGAACACAGCCATAAATTAATAATAATAATAATAATCATAATAATAACAACAATAATAATATGTTTTATTTATGTTGCGCATTTCCAGTTCTCAAGGTCGCTTTACAGTGGAGATACAATTAGAAAAGAAGAACATCAGTATAATAAACAAACATGGCAAACATAAGCACAAGTGAAAAACAAAATATAACACAATGACAAAAGGCAGCACAAAATGAGAATGGTAACATTCAGAAAACAAACAAACAAACAAGAAAAAGATGTAGGTCATGACTTATAAATGATAACATTCAGAGAACAGGTGAATTTTAAGAAGAAATTTTAAGAAGGACATTGAGGCCATCAAGCACATCTTGCTTCCTCACGCGTCTCTATCCAGTCCCTCCAGGGGCACGTGGGATACTGTCTGTGTGACACTTTGTCTGTCAGGTCTGTCCCAGGATACTATAGCTTCTGGGCCGACCAGCAGGATTCCCCACATCTGGTATGTCGAGTGCCCACACCATGGATATGTTGATTGTCCCTTTGGCAGCACTTGTACAGAGCTTAGGGGTGTGGCTAGCACAACCCAAGCTGTCCCGCTGGCTCATTAGGACAATTCGACAAGACTACATGATTCAGTTCGCCAGATGACACCCCAGGTTCAGCTGCATTCGGTGGCAGTCTGAGTTTGAGATGCCCTTGTCCTCCACAAGGAGATCCTGCTGGCAAATGAATCAGTCGAGCCTGTCTCTCCAGCAGGGATTTTACTTCATTGTGCCCAAGAAAAGCGGTGGCTTTCGGCCAACCCTGTATCTGCAAGTCTTGAATTGGGCCCTTCACAAGCTTCCATTCAAGATGTTGATGCAGAGGTGCATCCTTAAATGCATCAAACCCCAGTATTGGTTTGCAGTGGTGGAGCTGAAGGATGCGTACTTTCCTTGACACAGACCATTTCTACGTTTCTGCGGTTTCCGTTCGAGGGCCAGTCGCTTTGATCAACTTCACAATGCCTTTGAGAAACACAGCCCTGAAGCACATTTGACACAGAGTGAAGTCTGGTTTAAGCTTGACTTTCTCTCTCTTATATATTTCAATATGAGGGAGATCTGTTAGTGTTTAATGTTTTGTTGAGATTTAAAGGGTTTCTGTTGAGTTGTGTGGGTTACCATTGTGCATTGTCTGTGTTGTTTTTTTTTTTTTTTTTTTTCACTTGATGAAGTTGAGTTTCAGATAAACAAATTATTTACTTAGTACTTTCATTTTATATTAAGACATATTATTTTTAGTGGACTCAAATTAAATAAGTTCACAATAATAAAATAGTTCCATGATTAACACAGCATAAATATTGGGTTTCACTTTATTTTGATGGTCCCTTTAACACATTCTATTGACTATAAGTAATGTTGCACCTACATTTCTACTAACTCTCATTAGAGTGTTAGTAGTGTATTAGTTGACTGGTAGGGTTAGGGTTAGATTAAGTGGTAACACTTTACAATAACAGTACATGAATTATCATGTACTAATACCTTAATTAATAATTACTTGACTATGAACTAATGAAGAGTTAAGACATGTATTAATCAAGAACTAATGAAGAACTAACTTAACTACGACATGAGTCATGTGAATTACCGCATGAATAACACCACCTTAATTACATGTTAGTTCCTGCATGTTAGTTAATGTATTAATTAACACTTTGGGGTAAACTAAATCAAACATACTCTAGAAGAAAGATTCATGAAAATGGCACACTGCAAAATTGTTTATAAATTTTCCACCTGCAGCTATGTCACAAACATCAGTGAATGACAGTGGATTTCTTGCAATATTTATGTTTAACCAACTCATCCAACGCACAATGATGCATTCATAATTAAAAACAACTTCATCTCATCCTGTTTTGAGTGATTCCACTGCTGCCCTCCTACAATAACGTATTCATTAAGCAGATGCGATTTTCCAAATTAAAATCAGTGTTAGCATAGAGATGATGGTTATGTTATGGATTGGTTTACTGTCTTTATATCATAATAATGCACTGAAATCAGACGTTTGTCTTGAGTTCTTGCTCTTCTTTTGGGCCACTATTGCTCCTTCAAAATGTTAACCTTCCTCCTACCGTTCAGTTCCTTCTCCATCCAAATGCAGCCACATGACCTCTGCTCTTCTACTTTTTTACAAACCACCAAAAAACACCAAATATCTGATTTAGATGAGCTGAATATGTATAAAACGTGTAATTGATAACTTTTTAAAGATGTGCCCTCCAAGACAAGTCATGACATGATACATTGACAACTCATCAATTCATGTTAAGTTATAAGTAATTAATGATGAGTTAATAATATTGTGCCCCCCCAAGTAAAGTCATGGCATTATGATACATTAACAAGGCATGAATTAATGTTAAGTTAATGATGAGTTAATGATATTGTGTCCCCCCAAGTAAAGTCATGACATTATGATACATTAACAAGGCATGAATTAATGTTAAGTTAATGATGAGTTAGTAATATTGTTTTTATTTCATTAAGATATTCTTATCAATGCATTTTTATCATTTTATCAATAAGTGATTTAGACTTTTAGACCTCTTAACCTACCTCCAACCCTAAATATTTTATAAACATGCAAGAAAATAACCATTTTAGTAACAATATAGCATTAAAAGTTTTTATAATCGCTAATTCCACTCCTACATCTACACCTAAACATAGCTATTTCTGTACAGTAGAAGAAAAACATGACAGACAGATAAATGCAATTACAATCATTTATTTACAATAGTCTAACCTTGAGGTCATAAACGCATGAATTAGCATTTCTGCATTTGATGTTGAGAGCATAGGTCGCAATTTAGTTTTGAGATGGAAAACGCAGTTTTACAGATGCTAGAACATGGCTTTCAAATGAAAGATTGATATCTTCATTTGAGCAGAATTTATGTTGTTAATCGCTGAAAATATTATCCAGATTATTTTCCTGATCCTCTCCCTCTCAGTGAACTCGTGAAAGCGTGCGCGTGCTAGCATCATTCAAATACACACCTCACCAGAAACACGGCATGTCGCGATCTGTGACGAAGGCAGGCGAGAGCCAATGAGCGTTCGATTATCCTGCCGTAAAACCTGTCGTTTGAAGCTGCAACATTTGAATTTGTAACGAGCGCGTCAGTCAGCGCGGGCTTTGCTGTTTACGGTCGCTGGACTCGCTGCTCGGGATGGAGATGAAGATCGTCGAATAAAGGCTTGGATTTGGGTCTGTTCCTCGCAGTCGTATGGATTCTGAAGATCTGGATTACAGCGCACGAATAAAATTGTTTCATTTCGTAATTATGTTGCGGTTTTGGTGTTTTTTTTTTATAGTTCTATTGTCAGTCACAGCATGTCGGAGAATACACCTTTTGTGGCCCATGGCAAACAAAGTAAACATTTCAAGTAAAGGTTAAACCATTTAAAATGTTATTTATTTTAAGGTTTAAAGTTAAGTCTTGTTTAACTTGTAGGCCTAATATTGGAAACGAGCCGGCAGCAGAAATCACACAATAAAACGAAATGTTATCATTTCAATATTACTAACTCATCATTAACTTAACATTAATTCATGCCTTGTTAATGTATCATAATGTTATGACTTTACTTGGGGGGGCACAATATTATTAACTCATCATTAACTTAACATTAATTCATGACTTGTTAATGTATCATAATGCCATGACTTTACTTGGGGGGGCACAATATTATTAACTCATCATTAATTACTTATAACTTAACATGAATTGATGAGTTGTCAATGTATCATGTCATGACTTGTCTTGGAGGGCACATCTTTAAAAAGTTATCAATTACACATGTTTTATACATATTCAGCTCATCTAAATCAGATATTTGGTGTTTTTTGGTGGTTTGTAAAAAAGTAGAAGAGCAGAGGTCATGTGGCTGCATTTGGATGGAGAAGGAACTGAACGGTAGGAGGAAGGTTAACATTTTGAAGGAGCAATAGTGGCCCAAAAGAAGAGCAAGAACTCAAGACAAACGTCTGATTTCAGTGCATTATTATGATATAAAGACAGTAAACCAATCCATAACATAACCATCATCTCTATGCTAACACTGATTTTAATTTGGAAAATCGCATCTGCTTAATGAATACATTATTGTAGGAGGGCAGCAGTGGAATCACTCAAAACAGGATGAGATGAAGTTGTTTTTAATTATGAATGCATCATTGTGCTTTGGATGAGTTGGTTAAACGTAAATATTGCAAGAAATCCACTGTCATTCACTGATGTTTGTGACATAGCTGCAGGTGGAAAATTTATAAACAATTTTGCAGTGTGCCATTTTCATGAATCTTTCTTCTAGAGCATGTTTGATTTAGTTTATCCCAAAGTGTTAATTAATACATTAACTAACATGCAGGAACTAACATGTAATTAAGGTGGTGTTATTCATGAGGTAATTCATATGACTCATGTTGTAGTTAAGTTAGTTCTTCATTAGTTCTTGATTAATACATGTCTTAACTCTTCATTAGTTCATAGTCAAGTAATTATTAATTAAGGTATTAGTACATGATAATTCATGTACTGTTATTGTAAAGTGTTACCGATTAAGTTGACACGTTCTTGCAAAGTTAGTTATAGTCAGTAGAATATCTGTTGGGAGACCAACACAATAAGGAGTTAGTAGATATGAAGCAGACAGTCTACTAATACTCTTATGAGAGTTTGTTGACATGTAGTTGCAACATTACTTAGTGTCACCAGAATGTTCAAAAGGGACCATCAAAATAAAGTGTTACCAAATATTGTTTTGTTGTTGTTGTTGTTGTTTTATTTTACTTTTTTGACTTTTTAAATGAACATCACATGATATAAGACCAAATTCTTTCAAATAGCTTGCTTCTGCTGAACTGCACCTTTGTGTCTAATGCAGTAGTAATTCAGGCAGTATAAATGTTACATAAATTGGCTAGCTTTGTTTCACTGCCAGTACATGCATGTCGCCTGAGGCTGCCATTTGTGCCTTTTAATCTTTCATTATCGGCTTCTAAAAAAACTTTCACTTTCATGTTTTATAATTCACCCTGTTTATACTGTCAAATTTCACATGTCTTTGTATATACATGCATTGCATGGTAAAAAGCCCATTGTGTTCAGGCAATTAGGTTTATGAAATTTAAAGGAATGAATTAAACAAACAAATACATAAATAAATAAATAAATAGCAACATCAGCCTACTTTGAATTCCACTACAATTCATCAATTATTTGTTTATTATAGGATATGATCCTCTGAAGATCCTTCAGTTTTTATATAGTCCACTATATAAATGGATGTACTTGGGATGTATATAGTTCCATTAGTTCTTAATTAAAATATTCCATATATTGATAATAGACTGTACTAAAACAAAAGTTCAGAAGTCATTTTAAAAGATGAAGTGAAGTTGCATGTAGATCTGGTGGTGTCAATCTATTGCCTGTGGCTGTAGTCATGATTGTACTTGCCACGGAAGAGGCACACATCAGCTCACTACATACTTTCATTTACAGTGTTTCTTAATTGTTTTGGCTCAATTCTCAAAAAAACAACAAAGAACTTTTGTTTTTCATAAAAACAGTAAGTTCACATCTCTGAATAACTAATTTATTGATGACACCAGATTTGAACTACTACATGTGCTCAAAAATTTTGTAATATAGTTGTCTTCTGTTTGCACAATATAAACCCACATAGCTTGCATTTTGATCAGCACTGCAAAGATACAGATTGAGAAGTTAATCAGGTTGTAATATTTGCCAAAACACCATGAACATTCTATTTAAACTAAGCACATGAAACAAATGCTATTTAACTTACTAGGCATTGTGTGAAATATGGTTTTAATTTAATCCCATAATACAAACATTATTTATATATTTTTATATATTTATATATATTTATACTGTATAATTTGCTCTTTGAAATGTTACATTTTAAGCAAGAAAACAAATGCTTTAGGTAAATAACACAAGCTTTATACTGGTATGGCTTGAGGCAACAATTGACAGTGTTGGGCAAGCTACTTGGAAAATGTAGTGAGCTAAGCTAACAGTTACTCTTCTTTAAATGAAGCTTAACTACACTAAATCTACAGCCCTGGGAAATGTAGCAAGCTAAGCTACAGCAACATGGCAAAAGTAGTTTACTACATCCAAGCTATTTAAAAAAAATAAACACAAAATTCTACTGAACCAACATCATACCAAGTCAATGCTCTCTCAGTGATCAATAAAACTGTCAGTCAAGCAGATAGACAGGCATGTTCAGTTTAATTGTTTATTCAACAGCTGTTCCAAACCAATTTGGCAACATAATCAGTATCAAATACAGGGCCAAACTGACCTTAAATTGTGACATAGGCAAAATAAATTTTTGCTGTCGGCCGGAAACATCCTATTGGTAGTTGGTATTATGGCTTTATTGTATATAGATACATTAATATAAATGGTAACACTTCACAATAAGGTTCAGTAGTTAATATTAGTTAGGGTTAGGTTTAGGAGTGAGTGAACTAAGAATGAACAATACTTCTGCAGCATTTATCTTATTGTTAATTTCAACATTTACTAACACATTATTAAAATCAAAAGTTGTTTGTTAACATTTGTTAATGCACTGTGAATTAACATGAACTACCGATGAACAACTGTATTTTCATTAATTAACATTAACAAAGATTAATAAATACTGTAACAAATGTATTTTAATTAAATCGTATAGTGTTACCATATAGATGTTTAGGCCTACAGATAGGCTATGTTTATTTACATCGTTGCATGTGTCATTAGATATTAATATGAACATTTCACTAAAATCAAGTTCAAATACGAAGCTTTTGACCAGCGAAAGTTTTTTTTTTTTTTTTTCCTGACTCGTGTCCCGTTTTCCCCAGTTTTCTGTCATTATGTGCGCGTTCAGTTTTTTCTATTATTTGGCCAAAGTATCATATTATGAAAGATTCAGCGCTTCGCACGAGCTTTCTTTGGAATGCTTTCTTTGGAAAAAGTAAAGTTAGCTTTTGTTGACGCTACTTGATCAAAAAAAGAGCTTAACTACCGAAAAGCTATTTGATTCAGAAAGCAGTGACATTACCGCCACGCTACTGAGAAATGTAGTTAAACTAGTAGCGTCACTACTTGTAGCGACACTACTGCCCAACACTGCAACTTGAATACATTTATAAATACCTGTCCTTACAAAAACTAATGGAACAAAGTGAATCAAATTATTGGGAAACCTCTATGAAAATAATTTTACTTTATGTCCAGCAATGCAAGCCAATTAAATATACCGCCAATTTGAGGTCATTACAACTTGTTACCCAAAAACATATAGCATATTCTTTCTAAGTGAGATGAACATAATTAATCATAACGGGTTGTTATCAATTATATATACATCTTGTAAGGTTTTTATCCTTTATTTATAATTTTAGCTTTTAGGGAATCATATCGTAGAAATTCGATTTTGATCTGATTAATTGATATTAATCAAAATGTATAATTTATACCTTATTAACGACTCGACCAGCGAGTATTAATAGAGTATATTTTAGCAATTCTGTTTATCTCGTGGATACGATAATAATACAGACTTGGTTGGGAAATTTATGAGCAACAGGTAACACGATCTTTGGCAAATAATTTAAGATTTGAAAATCACGGCACCAGACTATTCATTAAAAATTAATCGAGAGTTTATTTGCTATTCTAGGATACAATACAAAACACATACACACACATACACATGTTCTGGCAAGATGAAAGCAGTTTGAAGAAAGTTTAAGCTATTCTCTTTCCTGAGAATAAAGACGACCTGGAGACGTCACAAACAGAAGACTCGACTATCGTTATCTTTAAAGATTCATTCAATTCAACTCAGCAAAAGAGATTGTTTGTTTGTTTACTTGCTTTGAGTTGAGTTGAAGGCTGTTCTTCTCTCTGGATGGTTGCGTGAGGGAAATCCCGGACTTTCGCGCTGATGTGTCGTTGTCGCATGACGTCACTCGGGGAATCCTCTTTGTATTCGTGGCTTCCTGGCAGCGCGAATGGCAATTGGTTTTGAAGTTCTTACGCTGCAGGCTTTGCAAGTTACTTTGGTCAGACGTGGACAGAGTGTCCTTTGAGATGTCCTTTGAGATGATCAAACTAGATGTTAAGTCTGTAGGCGGGTGAGGCGAGACCAAAGTTTTCAAGCAGCCAAGTTTCCCAGTTCAGTTTTTCTTTCGCCTAGCATGCAAAGCTGGGTGTCTGTTTTTATCGGACAGATGTGAGTCCATCCTATTCACTGTCTGATCCAATCACATTGTCTCTGTAGGGCGGAGCCCCGCCCAGCACGGCTTCTTTTTCGTGCATACATTATCTGCTAATAAATATGTCACATGGAGGAAATATCCCTGCAGATTTCTATAAAGTGTTATAATCATGCCTTATGATGCTCAAAGTCAACATTCATCCTTATCACATTATTGCTATACAAATAAGGTTTAATTCAATACCAAGCATGAGGTATTTGTCATATCAAATACCTATAATTTTACCTACTACACGGGTTAAGTCATAGATTAAAATATCCTAAGTTCTAATAACCACAGCAAGATAAACAAAACATAAAATACCACATTCATATATATATATATTGTCTCTTGAGTATATTGCTTTAATAGCAGCAGTCTTTTCTTGATTGTCCTTTAGAGATCCTCTGTGTAACTAGAGTTTCTTTGTTGTAAAAGAAAAGAGGCACATATTCTCTTGGAATGCAGCGAAGAAAAGGGAGTTGTTATGAGGTCATGAGGATGTCTGTGCTGTAGGTTTGTTGAGGTCTGGTCAACGTATATCTGTCTTTCCTTGTTGATACCATCATTGAATTATGGTCAAAAGCAGTCAGGGGATTCAGGGAGGGTATGTGCTAGAGCATGTCCAGATCCCACATGCTTTGTACTGTCTGTTTATTCGACTTTATTTATGGTAAACTGATCAGGAACAACATTGAAGATTCTGTTCTTCAAAGGATTGCCAGATGTTCTCCTCCCAGCTTCATGGGTCTCATGAGATGATAAGGAGAACAGGAAGGAAGCTAGTCAGATACTTTGGGCGCTGTGTTGGTCATTTGTAAAATTTTACGACGCTGCGATGGAGAGTAAGATTCCGTGGAATGTTCTGAGTTAAGATTATATGTGTGTGTTCTTTTCGACCAGGTTCTACAATCTTCAGGAATTAGCTGTAGCATTAATAGTACAATAAAATGATTAGTTCATCCGCAGTACGGACCGTCTATTGACTCTAAGGAAAATTATTTCTCTGGCCACGACAAATAATTTCCTTATGCCGAGTTCACACTGCACGATTTTAGCCCGATTTTTCACTCGCCGACAGGTTTTGATAAATCGCCGACAAATGCCCGACATCGGAGGCAAATCGGAGCTCGTTCACGCGAGTGAGAATCGCGCAGTGTGAATTATCACAGACGCGATCTGAGAGAATCGCCGACACGTCGCCGACGCCTGTGAAATATTTGGCATGCTAAATATCTGGAGCTGTCGGCGATTCACAATCACGCTGTGTGCAATGATTTCTGACTGAAAACTACATCACGATGACCTTCAGCCAATGAGAGACAAAGATACAGGGCAGAGGGAAGTTCAGTGAGGAGTTATAGACCATATCAGTATTTTAATATGTACAATTATATCATACAGAAACGAGCACAAACACTTGACCAGCCACAACATCAGCATAACAGTTACTGCAAATTATTATTTACCACTCTTTGCAGAACACAATCCCTGCATCTCCCTCCTGCATAATCTGTTTTTGTTTTTGTAGCTGGAAATCAGCGCACAGACAATTTGCGGGCTATATTTTTTTAATACTTCCAGTCTCGCTCCAGAACAACGGGCTGACGCACGCAGGTTCTCGCGTTATTTCCTTATCACTCCTCGCGTGCGTTTTGTTGTGAAACGTAGTTTGCGGGTCAGACAGAGTTGTCGGCGATTCTTCCTATTGTGAAATTGTGCAATGTGAAAGCCCCTGTCGCCGATCCATCGTGCAATGTGAATACAGCAGCGACTGAATGCTACCCCAGATAGTCACGCAGTGTGAAAACAACAGCGATCCGACGAGTTTGAAAATCGTGCAGTGTGAACTCGGCATTACTGAAACATTGGTCCCCGAGCATGTAACAAGACTGGACGTTAAAGTGACCTCGTTCTGAGAGCAGCAGACACAGACAACCAAGTGTGAATACATATGGATGTTTATTAAACTACACTACAGGGGAACATGCAACATCGAACTAGACACAGACATACACACATTAAACATAGATGCCAACGCAAGGAAGGCATGGAGAGAGAGAGAGAGAGAGAGGGAGCGCTCGGGCGCAAGAGAGAGTGTAATGGCAGGATTTATACATCAGCTAACTACAAACTGTTGAGAACCATCAGATAATCACATCACCATAATTAAAAGGGGTCAATGCCTAGACGCGCATCTAAATAGTTAACAAGTGGTTACTTGCATGGGTTTTGTGGGTGCTGAGTAAAGCATCCTGGTGCATGTATAATGCGTAGATTCCTGGTGAATTCCTTTAGGAGTGAAAGCTTCGTCATTCCAGCCATGGGTTGATTAGTCCGAAGTGAATCGACAAAGTTACTGAACTTAAAAATGCCAGAAGATCGGACTCCCCCCAGAAGGGGAGTCGTGAGGTTTCCAAGGTGATAAGTGTGTCTCCAGGGCACCGAAAGTAAAGAGAAGAAGTGCCTTTTCGGTGTGGGAGAAGTTTTATCTGGTTTCCCTGTAACACCCATTTTGGTTAGTTTGACCAATAACAAGGCACATAGTTTCAGTGGGAAAGTGTTTCTTTGTCCCACTTGACACCTCATTTGCATGTTTTACAACTGATCTGGAGACTGGTGTAATTTTTCCCACAGTACAGTAAAAATAGTATGATTTTGGCAATTATCACAGTTGGCAATTATCACCCATATAACGGTAGAATGTGGGGCCAGGCTGTGAATTATATGCAAATGTCAAAAGGCTAAAAGGGTCTCTTAAGACATAAAGTCCCAAAGACCATCACGGATCATAAGCAGATGTTACAAACATTTTTAATGTGTACACACTCGATGCAAAAAGACAGACTTTGATATATATATGATATACGATGAAGAGAAGCTTATCACCAGCAGCTTCAGAAAACCACATGCCGTGTTTCCCCACAAAGGTCATCACAGGCAACACCACAGCGAATTCCCGATCGAAAAACATCCCCTCTTACGTTATTTTTATAAAATACGAGCAAGTGTTTTGCGCGTTGCAAACTTTTATTTTTTTAAAAATCAGAGGTGAGTCAGTGAGCAACAACAACATGGCATCTTTTCAAAAAGTTGCAGCAGTTACTATTTGGTCTTACAGTGTAGATAGCTCACAGAACATAGCTATCTGAGGATAGATGTGTTCCTAACTTGGTTTGGATGTCCCTCTTTCATCTGAAACTGGGTTCCCCATTTCTGCCAAGTTATGTGTGCGACCCGTGGCTTCAGTGGCTTGGCCCCTTTTCTGAGGAAAGGTTAGGTGCATGTTTGTCACTTCCTTGGTGCTCTCCCACCAGGTAGACAGGCATGCACTGCAGCATGGCATAGCATAGTTAGCATTTTGTTCCCCAAAGTGTTCATTAGAGGACGCAGTACGAGTTCCCTAGAAGGGTCTCGGGTTACACATGCAGAAGAGGGAACAAGACGGATGAGATGGAGACAAACTTCGGCCTGCCTGTTTTATGTCTCCTTCAGACAACTGAGTTGGTGATGTGCTCAGCAGGTGCCCTTTTATACTTCTGGGCACACACTCATGATGTCACAGACCACATTTTTTTTTTTTTTTTTTTCACAAGTGCTTCAGATACTGGTCCTGCTAGCGGCAGTCCCAATAGTGTCCACTAGAGGACACAGGACGTCTAGTTCTCTCTCTGGGAACCATGGTTACATGTAACCTGAGATGTTTCAGTGTCATGACAGCTTGAGGTCAAATACCTTTATTCTCTCAGAGAGACTGAACTACTGCTGTGAAACTTACAGATATCAGCTAAACCAACACAGAGAAATGAATCCAGAACTTACAGGTACGTTTGAATTAATGTGCTATATTACAGCAAACTTATATTATAGTCATTGTAGAAAATCAAAATTCGATTTCAAAACAAAACGTACCCAGCAAAACCTGTTTGACTAGATTGTAGCTGCTCTCAGTGATTCATGTTTACACACTATGGGTAATACAGTTCTGAAAATATCTTCACAAACAACAAAATAATCAAGAGGTGTCTGTATTTTCACCAGGGGTTTAGTTGATAAATAAAATGTATCAATAAATAAATATGTTTTTAGACACATCAGTTTCAGTTTCGGAGTCAAATTGTCAAAGCAAGCAATTATAAACTCTTTGACTTAAAAGTTTGTAAGTGCCCAGTTACTCCTTTATGAGCCTATTTGTCCTGTAATTTATTCGAATAAATTAATTGTGCACATTGTTGCAATAAAAAGGTTTGTAAATCTTTTTTTTTTTTTTTTTTTAGAAATATAAGAAACTGAACTATCTTTGAAATGTCTTTGAAATATATTTTCACTAATATACAATAATAGTACATTTTCCTGTGTTTATTTTACGCTTTAATTACAAATGTAATGTCTGTTGATTATCCATCCATGTATTCTCCAAACCGTTTGTCCCATAGGGTTGCAGCTTGTTTATGTGTGTGGATTTTAAGATAATGTTTCTTTAACAGAAGGTGGTACTTTGGCATGATTTTTATTTTATGATAAGTTGTAGCAGTATATGGTTTTCCTACAGTGTCATTTGTTTGCTTCCGTTATCTATTCTGGGAATAAGAAAATAAGGACATATGAAGATGCTTTTATTTATTTTTTTAGTCAACAAATTATGGAAAATATACAGTAACTAATTCCTCTTATTATATTGATACCTTGATACAAGTGCTAGCAGACACAAGTGGCTTCTTTTTTGTACTGGTGTATTTGAAGGCTTATCTCCATATATTGACAACAAAATATAGAAACCACATTAGCATGACATAAAACAAAAGCATGCAACAAAAAGTTCAGACACAAATCAAAAAATGTTGTTGGCTGCAGCCAGAGAGAGAGGGGAAAATAATATTTTAATCTTCCTTAAAACTCTTCATATCTTCTTAAAGTTCTTTGTGACAATCATTATCTTTTACATACTGAGAATTAAATCCAAAACCTTCCTCTGACAATTATTTCGGTGTTTATTTCAGAGCCCGATGAAGCACCATATTTAAATGAGCTGAGGATCATGTTATTGGGAGTCTCCGGAGCTGGAAAGAGTCCAACAGCAAATGCAATACTAGGTCGAGAGGCGTTTAAAGAGAGCAGAACCAGAGAGAGTGAGATACAGAGAGGAAGAGTAGAAGACAGAAACATCTCCATCATCGACACGCCAGGATTCTTCAACACTCAACTGACTGATGAAGAAATGAAGAAGCAGATGATGAAGAGTCTGTATCTCTCTAATCCTGGTCCTCACGTGTTCCTGCTCATCATCAACCTGGAGACCTTTAGAGAGGAGCAGAGGAACATTGTCCAGCAAATTCAGGAGAACTTTGGAGAAGAAGTGTTTTTATTCACCATGGTGCTCTTTATTGGACGAGAAAAAGTCTCCAAAAGAGAATTTAATCAAATCATTGAGAGTGAAGAAATACAGAAAATATTGAACTACATTGAAGGAAGATTTCATGCAATGAACAGCAATGACGAATGTGATCTGAATCAAATCATAAAGCTCCTGAAGGGTATTGATGAAATGCTGAAGAACACTGGAGGACAAAACTACAGCAATGAGATCTACCTGAAAAATCTGAGAAAACTTAAAGAGCAGAAAGAGAGATTTAAAAATGATGAAAAAAGACTAAAACAAGAAGAAGAGAGAATGAAACACGAGCCGGTGAGGAAAGGACAAGAAGAGAGAGAAGGAATAAATCAAGAGGAGGAAATAATAACCAAAAGCAAAGAAAGCAGAATAAAAGCCGATAGTGAGAAGAAACAAGAGGATGTGAGTGAGAAGAAAACACAATATCTGAGAGGTAAGGATGCTACAGTTCAGGAAACAGATGGAAAATATTCATATATAAAAGTGTCCTGTTTACTTTGTAAATGAACAACAGCAATTGAAAGCCTTTATTTGTATTAAATCAATATTTCATAATCAGTGAACCGTTGAAGAGCTTTCCAAATAATAGTTTCACAGTGGAAGGAGACCTGAGGATTGTTCTTCTGTGTAAAACTGGATCAGGAAAGAGTTCAATAGGAAACACGATACTGGGCAGAGATGTCTTTAAAGTTAGTTTTTCCTCTGAATCTACAACTCAACTGTGTGAGAAACAAGAGGGTAATGTGGAAGACAGAAACATCTCAGTGATAGACACACCTGGGCTGTTTCACACGTCCATGACTGAAAATCATCTGAAGGCTGAGACTGACAAGAGTTTGCAGATGTCTGCTCCTGGTCCTCATGTGTTTCTGCTGGTCATCAGACTGGGGAGATTCACAGAAGAAGAGCAGAACACAGTTAAATGGATTGTGAAGCACTTGGGAGAAGATGTTAAGAGATTCACCGTAGTGCTGTTCAATGTAGCTGATAAATTAATCAAACCTTTAGAAGAAATTTTGCAGAAAACACAAGAGCTGAAGAAGTTAGTGGATGAATGTGAAGGTAGATATCATGTCTTTAATAATGTGGAGAACAATGATCGAGCTCAAGTCAATGAACTGCTGGAGAAGATCAAGACACTAGTGGAGAAGAACAGAAGAGGATACTACACCAGTGAGATGTTCAAGAAGGGTCAGTGAAAGACTTTCAGAATTAAAATGTTAATGATAGTTCCTGCTTTAACGTGTGTTGTGTTATTACATCGTATGATGCGGCTATTTGAATTAACCATGCTTATGATGATGATAATAACGATCATTTCCTTAATTTACTTTAAAACATCCAGCAGAGATTGAAGTGATAAATCATTTAAGTAACAGTCTAGAAAATAAAATGTGGGCAACAACGGTATTTGTATTTTATATATATATATATATATATATATATATATATATATATATATTTTTTTTTTTAACTGTCCTAAGCATGAATGCATGCAGTAACTGTATTGTACTATTATATAGTAGGACTGAGGTAAGACTGTATTAGTTGAGATCCGATATAGCTTTTTGCAAGTGTGGGGTAATATTAAGTAACTGTTTTATGATAGATATGTAAAACTATACCAACACTCTCAAAAAACTTCTCATGAGCACAAGGTCTGAAACTTTCTGTCCAAATTCATTAATCATTAACACAGACTGTCTAAGTCATCATAATTTAAATCATTGATTTGCATGTTATATGCATTTTAGGAGGCAGTGCTTAGATATGGAGATGATGCACCTGAGCAATGACGTTGCAGTAAGAGAAACCCGACCCAGATTCTAGAATTTCACCAGCCCCAATCCATTCAGTCAACTCAGACAATTTCATTATCATAAAGAGATGAAAAATCCACACTCAAGGCATTCATAATTGACTCAGGTATTAAGGAACATAAACAATCAGCAGTTCTTTTGATTCTTAATATATATTTTTCTATGTATTTTAATAGATTTTTCAGGTTTTGCTCTGCCAAGCTATCTAGGCAGGATCTGGATTCAGGATCTCAGTAAATTCTCTGAATTTAAACTATTCTTTTGCTTTCAGGGTGTGACCTTTTGGTGAGAAATGTGACCAAAAAAAAAAAAAAGTTTGCATGTAACGTAACAGAATTATTATTTTTTTATTTATTATTATTATTTTTTTAATTAACAGGTTTTTCAGAATTTTTTTGGGGGCTGTTAGACAGTTATGTCTAAAATCTTTACTTTGAATGCACACTGAAAAAGGCACGTAACACGAAATTAAATTAAACATGAAATGTTCATGTAGAAATACTATTTTCTTGTAAAACATGCTCCAATATCCTTTTTTGTTTACAACTTTGATTTAGTTTTTTCAGTGCATTTGGCAACGTCAGTAAACTCCTACTGACATCAAAGACTCTTCAGATGTCGTTCAGTGTGTTTGTTCAACAGGTTTAACGTGCTAAAGGGTGGAGCACTGAACCCCCAATAACAAAAAAAAAAAGAAAGAAAAAGAAATCAGTGACATCTGGTATTCAGCAGCTTTGTGTTTTATTTCATTCTTTGACTGAAATTACTGCTCAGAGATGTGAACTTTGACTATAAAGATGAACTCGGTTATCAAAATGTACAATTTTCATTTTCATTGTTCTTCTGTGATCACTAAAAATTCAGTTTCAGTTACTGCTGATGAAATTGACAGAATTAATAATAAAAATAATAAAAATATATTTGATTGTATCACCCATCTGTATTAAATTACCTTCAAATGTGGTTTTGTAATAAATTTAAAAAAAGTGTGTCAGAAGGTCTTTCAATCACATGTCACAGTGTTAGTCACTTTACTGTCGTTAGTTGATCACAATAGAGGGAGTTTCACTGGCACAACAGCTTGAGCTCAAATACCTTCATTCTCTCACTGGATTCACACTGAGATACTAAACTACTGCGGAGAAACTTACAGAAATCAGACAAATCAACAGAGAAATGAATCCAGAACACACAGGTATGTTGGAATTTATGTACTATAATTATAGAAAACTGATATGATAGTCACTGTAGATAATGTTAGAGAAACCTACATGGCAAAACCTGTTTAACTAGATTGTAACTGATCTCAATGACAATCATGTGTTTTACACAGTTAAAATGGGTGATTTCTGAATATATACTGTAGATCTTCACATAAACAATAAAATGGGATCCAAATGTTTAGTTAGTAGATAAAATAGTAGACTATTACATACACAACATGAGTGTCTGTGTGCTGCCAGGTTATCACGTTTGTGATCTGTTATTGTAGTTATTATGTTTCTGATACGATCAGTGTGTTTTTAGATGTGTAATTTTAGGCTTGCGTGATTGTGAATGAGACAAATTGTCAAACTTTTTTGACAACTGTTTTTTTTTTTTTTTTAAGTCTAAAAGTTTACAAGAGCCAATTTACTTCAACTTTTTTCACAATACATGTTCTGTGAATGATTGTTGTGCATATCGTTCTAAAGAAAAAATATATAGTTTATATATTTAATCAAAAATATAATTACTTCACCGTTGAAGTGTATTTTCTTGTCATCTGATGTTACTGTACATGTGCCATAATGTACTGATGTCATATTTTCTCATATTTTGAGTTTTATTATATATGTTTTGTTTTTTTTCATGTCTTTATTTTATACTTTAGTTCCTCATGTAATGTTTGTGGATTATGTGTTGGAATTTAAGACACTGTCTCTTTAAGAGAACACACCCACTGTTGGAAGCCTATTGGTATTGATGTTCAGTTAGTTGGAAATATATGTACTCTGCAACTCTCTCTCTCTCTCTGTTTGATATATAACAGTTTTTTTTTTTTTTTTCACCAATTTTATAGAACATACCAATTCCTCTTGTTATTAAACACATGTTTTTATTGTGAAACACATTTTTCATGAGCCATACCTTATGGTATATAACATTTATTTATTACTATTATTTCTAATGTTTATTTCTTACTATTTCCCAGTGTCCGATGAACCACCTGCTGTACAAGAGCTAAGGATGGTGCTAATCGGAAGAAGTGAAGCTGGAAAGAGTTCAATAGGCAACGTAATACTGGGTCGAGAGGCGTTTAAAGAAGGCACAACCACAGAGACTGAGCTACAGAGAGGAAGAGTAGAAGACAGAAACATCTCCATCATCGACACTCCAGGATTCTTCAACACTCATCTCACTGATGAAGAGATGAGGAAGCAGATGATGAAGAGTCTGTATCTCTCTGATCCTGGTCCTCACGTGTTCCTGCTTGTCATCCGACTCGACAGATTCATAGAAGATGTGGTGAAGACCGTAAAAAAGATTTATGAGCACTTTGGAAAGGACACTTTCATGTTCACCATGGTGCTGTTCACGGGAAGAGAGGCGATGTCCAAACGAGAATGGATCGAGTTCAGGCTGGACAGAAAAACTAGAGAACTCCTGAGCTTCTGTGAAGAGAAATGTCACGTGATCATTCATAAAAACAAGAAAGACAGGAAACAGATCGCAAGCCTAATAGAGAATATTGATGAAGTTGTGAGGAAGAACGGACGAGAACATTATGTTAAAGAGGTCTATGTGAAGAATAGTCGAGATGAGATGAGGATGAAGCAAAAGGATGGAAAAGAGAAAATCAGCGTACAGGAACAAATGACAAGCCAAGAGAAAGAGACGAACAGAGAAGAAAACAACAGAGCAGAGCATCAGATTACAGAAGAAGAGATAGAAAACGCTGTTCAGAAAGACCAAAGAGCAAATGAGAGTGAAAAAGGATCTCCAGAAGGCAATCAAAGCAACCAAAAACATGAAACATGTTTGATCAGGCAGGAGAAGAAAGAGACACCAGAAAATAATTTAATAAAAGGTAAATACTTTGCAGTTTAGAACTTGATAATTTACACCGCTTTTTAACAAGATGTGTTGTTAATAAACTGTTTTTCTTCACAGTGTCTGATCTAAGGATTGTTCTTCTTGGTAAAAGTGGATCTGGAAAGAGCTCGACAGCAAACACCATCCTGGGCAGAGATGCGTTCAAAAGCAAGACGAGTCTCCCATCAAGCGATCAAACCTGTGAGAAACAAGAAGCAGGTGTGTGTGGAAGAAACATCTCAGTGATCGACACTCCAGGACTGTTTGATCCATCGATGACGAGAGGCCAAATGCAGGCTGAAATACAAACGTGTGTAGAGATGACGTATCCTGGTCCTCATGTGTTTCTGCTGGTCATCAGACTGGACGAGAAATTCACCAAAGACGAGAAAAACACAGTGAAATGTATTCAGGAGAACATCGGAGAAGATGCTTTACGTCACACTATCATCCTGTTCACTCACGCTGATCATCTGAGGGGAAAATCATTAGATCAGTATGTCGAAGACACTCCAGATCTGCAGGCGTTTACTGAGGGTTTTGATGGAAGATTTCACTCGTTCAACAATAAGAACTTAGAGAATCTCTCTCAGGTCACTGAACTGCTGGAGAAGATTGAGAAGATGGTGGAGAGAAATGGAGGGAAGCACTACACCAGTGAGACATTTGTGAAATATCAGGAAGAGATTAACAGCGAGAAAGAGGAGATAGTCGAAGATAGTCAACCATCAAACTGGTTGAAAGGAATGTTTGTTTTCTTCATAGGAGCGCTAGCAGCTGCAGCGGTAGCTAGAAGTGGACTTGAAGGATGAAGAACATCCAACAGCGAAGCAATATGAACACAAATAGTTGCAAAATACTTAATATTTTTATTTTCTTCAATACTACAGAATTTAACAATAATAGTGGATAACTATAATGTATAATTTGTACTATTTATAATTGTATTTTTTTTTTTTTATTAGGCTGGACCTAAATATATGTGCTTATCAAATAAAACAATGTTAAAAAGATACATGATCTCAGAATTTTTTTTTTTTTGAATCAAGGAAAAGTGTTTTAATTGAAATCACATTTAGCAGTTTTCCATTGTCAATATTAGTCATTTAAAAGAGCTTTCTGTCTGTCAGTCATTTTGCGTGCTCTCTGCGAACACATATATTCATGTAGTTTACTTGTTTTTATTTTTAACGTGGTGTCATAACTTGCTTTGTGAGTTTACCTCTCTCAAAAAGGTAAAGGCTGTGGCTCTGTAACACACTTTAAGTTATTGGTTTTAACCAGGCGATCAGCTCAAGGTATGGGGCGTGGCTACCAATAATGAATCGTTTTAGCGATAATTAGTAATCTAAGGTTGATGACAATGAATTATGGATGTGTGATTTCTAACAATGACAACAACTGTGTTTTAGAGCTGTGTATTTCAAACATGTCCTGGAGCCTCCAGCACTGCACGTTTTCCTATAATTGAACATGCCTGATTCACCTCCTCAGCTCATTAGTGACTGCAAGACCCAAACTGGGTGTTTCAGAAAAAGGGAGACATATATGAAGGTAAAATGACGTCAAAAAGATTTGCATGCGCAGGGTAAGATTTGTGAAAGTGTACATAAGATAGCAAGCGTAAATTAATTTTGCATTCGCAAGAAAAGAGTTGTAAAAGTGCAAATTGCATTTCAAGCATAAGAAAAAAAGATTTGCAGCCTTTTACTGTTTTTTGTAAGTGTATATCATGTATTGTGAAACTGCAACTTCATGCTAAGGCAAAATAAATATGATCTGTATTCTTCTGACTTTCATTTTTCCGCGCTTACACTTTTGGCACTGTTGTTTCGCCCAAATACAGCCAAAAGTATTGCAAGCATGTGCCCAGTGCTTTGCAAGTGAAAACAACCGTATCACGAACTGCAAAACGGATTGACAAAATGTTTAATAGCGATTTGTCTCCTGATTTGACTAATGCAAAAACTGACACTTCAAACCAAATCAACATTTAAAAAACTACAACTACTTTGACAAAATATAGTCTTTAATAATGTCTAAATATATGCACCTAAATGAAAAACCAAATGCAAAATAACTATGTCTGAATCAAATATTCCCAGAAACCATGAAATACACAGTAATGTTGATATTTTTAAATGGTTATACATCCATCTAGTGGTTTCACATGGCATTACAGATGGTAAAGGCATAATTTAGGGGTAAATATTTAGTACAGTAAAATCTCCTTTAAATACATGTTAAAGGAAAAACTAAAATCTGGCATCAACCCTGATCAGGAGACATGGTGAAATTATGCATAGTAGTGCAGATACTTTCAGTAGCATCAAGATTACAAACTAATATCATATGGTCTGCTGAAGAGGAGGAGGATGATTAGGATAAATAGAGTGAATACACAGAAATGTCATTTCCTAATATTAGCTTGAAATTCAGAATGAATACATGGTAGTCAGCCTAATGGTAGCCTACACAGCTTATAAAGAATCATGCTTTTTTTGTTTTATTATATTATTAATTGATTTTTTTATATGTATCTGTGCATTAAAAATACCATCCCCACAATAAGAATGACGCGGAGTCAAATTAAAATAAAGATGTGTTCTCATGTCTGGAGTGTTTATTGAACCAATCAGATAAGAGTAAATCGAGAGTCAGCAAGAGCCTCATTTGATTGGCTGAAAGAAGAAGGTCCCGCCTTCCACATGCGCTTGCAAATCTGAAATCAGTGAGAGAATCGTGCCAAAATTGCAAGCGCACAGACGGGTTATTTGGGGAACATTTTGCTCTATGCACCCAAGAAGTCATTTAGACAGTTGCAACGATTTTTTTTTTCTACACACACATATTGGTTTTACGCAGTCAATCCGTTTTGCAGTTCTTGATAAGGTTGTTTTCGCTTGCAAAGCACTGGGCACATGCTTGCAATACTTTTGGCTGTATTTGGGCGAAACAACAGCGCCAAAAGTGTAAGCGCGGAAAAATGAAAGTCAGAAGAATACAGATCATATTTATTTTGCCTTAGCATGAAGTTGCAGTTTCACAAAACATGATATACACTTACAAAAAACAGTAAAAGGCTGCAAATCTTTTTTTCTTACGCTTGAAATGCAATTTGCACTTTTACAACTCTTTTCTTGCGAATGCAAAATTAATTTATGCTTGCTATCTTATGTACACTTTCACAAATCTTACCCTGCGCATGCAAATCTTTTTGACGTCATTTTACCTTCATAGACATAGAAAACGTGCAGTGCTGGGGTTTCCAGGTGTAACGGGGCTGACAAGACGTGAGACGTGCGGATCCAATTGCAAGCTTTTATTTACAGGCATGGTCATAATACAGGCAGGGTCGAGCAATGGCAAACAGGTATGGCAGGGACAAGACAAAGAGTAATCCTAGGGCAAACGAAGGTCGATCGACAGCGAACAGTATCCAAAGGGGCTAGGCAGAGAGATAATCCAGGGAACACGGGCTAGAATCCAATGGGGGTGCAAACAGTGTCCGAACAGATAGACAGGGGTAAATACAGGGAACACAGACTAGAAAATAACAAACATTCCGTAAAGCAGCTGACACTAAGGGAGTGAAAAACACAGGACAATACAGGAACAGAACAGAAACACAGAATGGCACGGAAAGGGTTAATCCAGGAAACACTGGCTCTGTAGCGTTGCTACGGCTTGGGGAGCGGTAAACGCATTCAATACTCAGCAGAGAGGCAGAGAAAGTCCAAGGCTTATAAAGCGTGTGTGATCAGTATGTGCGTGGGATCAGGTGTGCGTGTGATTAGTGCAATGAGTGATTGGTGACAGCTGTGATCAGTGTTGGATGATGGGAAATGGAGTCCATGTGATGTGTGGTGTGAAAGTCCATGTGGTGAGCGAGTGACCTCTGGTGGTGAATGGACGGAAGTGCAGACCAGATTCGTGACACCAGGAAAGGTTTGGAAATCTTGTTTTAGAGTCAGGGTAGATCAGGCAGTCGTAATAATGTACCTTCGTCATGATCTTGTGTTTCTTTCCGTCAAATCTTTACCTGGAATGAATGGCATATTTCTTTTGGGTGGATTCTTTTGTTGTTCTCTGGCAGATCACGTTCTTATTAGTGTCACTTAGGGTGACTCACCTTTTCATTTTTACATCACTCATACTGTTGTCATTGCGAAAAAAATATGACTCTACATTCATTTCTGACTAACCTAGGAATGCATTTGTGTTTGTGCACTCATTCTTGACCCGTTACTCATCATGACTCCTTCTCCTCCTCCCAAACTACTGATACCACTTGACCAAAGAGATGGTAAAAGTGTCAGCAATTAAGTGGAGTATTTAATTAAGAGTGCTTTTCAGGGCTAATATAAACTGTGAATGTAAAATATTAAGTAAACCGATTGCTTCAGGTGACAAACAAACAATAAATAAATACTTTCACATTTCACATGTGTGCTTCCTAGCTCAAGCTTTATTAGGTCAAAGAAACCAAGCACAATTTCAAAAGGACTACATATATCAACAATTGAATTATGCATTTTCAAGACATTCATTGGACGACAGACAGATGTTAAAAACAAAGATAAGAAGATAAAATTAAGTATTTATAAAATTGGTACATTTAAATATAATGCGAGAACTAAATTAAGACATTAGAAACAAATGTTATTTATTGGAATGGGGAAAAAAATAAATAAATGAAGTGAACTCTCAGCCTTAGTATAGTTTAAGCACTGCTGGCATCCCATCCATTGTAAAAAAATAGCCCTGTAATATCAGGTATGATCATCATTTTAATTAATTCCTTCCTTTAATTATATACATCATGTCAAAATCATATCATGTTCATAAACATAAATAATATAACAGCCCCATCCAATGACAGACACTCGTGGGGCTCATTCATATCAAGAACCATGACTAAAATGATAACTGTGGTAATTTTCCCCCCTACTGGACAATAACATTATATTTATTGTAATGTTTTATTATGTGAATGTAATGACAGTGTGCAAACAGAGCTAATCAGCTGGAAAGTAATACCAATGGCTATTTTTTTAGAGTTGAAACTTTTTTTTTTAACTTTATGGTCATAGTTATCACTGTCATTCTTGGTTTAAACAGGTCTTACTGTATTTCACAACCACCTGAATCATCTTGTTCTGTATTTGACTGACTCTTTATCTGGGCTCTTTTAAAGATGTTTTGTTTGGTGTAGTGTGTCCCTCCATTTTTCTCCAGCATTTCATCAATTTTCATCAGCAGCTCTAAGACCTGAAAACGGTTCTGCATTTTTGCATTGTCAAGTGAGTAATATCTGCCACCACAGCTGTCTATCAGTGATTTTAGAGCACTGTGTTTTTTGATATACTCAATCAAAGGTTCATCTGTCAGCAGATTAATCCAGTCAGCATGAGTGAAAAGAACGATTGTGTGATTTAAAGCATCTCTTTCAAGGTTCTCCTGAAACCATTCCACTGTGTTCTTCCTCTCCTCTGTGAATCCTATCAGGTTTATAACCAGCAGAAACACGTGTGGACCAGGAGCAGACATTTCTAAACTTTTCTCAATTTCAGACTGTCGATGATCCATGAACAACAAGCGATCTATCAGTGGTGGAGTGTCTACTACTGAGACCGTTCTCCCAGAAACTACTGCTGTTTGTTTCTCGCAGCTCTCAGTGGCTGACACAGGACTTGCTTGGAACACTTTTCTGCCCAGGATGGTGTTTCCAGCTGAACTTTTACCTGTTGAAAGTAATCCCAGCAGCACAATCCTCAGGCCTGTTAGAGTGAGAGAAATATGTTATTTACACATTAAAATGCAACATATTTGAAAGGTGTGACACTTATAAGACGACTAGCACAAAACGTGATCTCTCCTCTGTGTAAATATGAGATTTTGTTACTCTCTGACTGTGAGCATTAACTTTGTCAATAGCTTGTTTTCTATTACTGCAGACTAGTTGCTGGTAGCTTCCCATAAATTAAAGTAAGGGATAATGTAGTGTTTTTCAAAGTAGACAACATCTGTCATAGCAAGACACGCACTGGAACAATATTAGTCACAACTAAATATTATGCATGAGTCTTCCTCATTATTTACTGACGCATATCTTCAGAAAACACGTGACATAAAACCACAGAACCACAAGAAAATCTGACATGTCATCAAAGCATGAATGGGTTGATATTTACTTTGTCTTGACAGATTGCTGTGTGCCATTGCTCTCGCTAGCGACAATCTCAGAGCCATCTCACTTAACTCAAGACCCATCATAAGTCTGAAGAGATGATCATTCAACTCTGTTTCCTTCTCTGTGGCCTGTTCACTGTTGTCTAGTCCCTTGTCCTCTTGTTTCTTCTTTCGGCTCTTCTCATAAGCGTAATGTTCTCCTCCATTGTCTTTAATCAGTTGTTCAATCTTCTCCAGCAGTTCTGTGACCTGATGTTGGTTGTGTCTGTCTTGATTGTTGAATAAATGAAATCTGCCACCACAGCTGTCAATCAGTGACTGCAGATCAGGGCTTTTTCTGATATACTGATCCAGTGATCTATCCTTCAGCAAATCTGCATGAGTGAACAGAACAATAGTGTGACGTAAAGCATCTTCTCCAAAGTTCTCCTGGATCCATTTCACTGTGTTTTTCTCCTCCTCTGTGTGTCTTCCATTCAGTCTGATGACCAGCAGAAACACATGAGGACCAGGAACAGACATGTCTAAGCATTCCTCAATATCACGCTCGAGTTGATGCTGAAAGTGTCTGATCCACGGGGCATCTAACAGTCCTGGAGTATCAATGATTGAGATGGCTCTTCCAGACACCACTGAGTCTTGTTTCTCACAGGCTAAAGTACCAGCTACAGCCCCTGCTCTAAACACATCTCTGCCCAGGATGGTGTTTGCTGTTGCAGTCTTTCCCACATCAGATTTACCAAGAATCATGATCCTCAAATCTGCTGGAACAAGAGATAATGTTGTTGTCAAATTGCAGAAATATCAAAGTAGATAGATAGACAAGATAGTTGTCAGATGCTGATCAGGAATTACACGTGATGCAAAACAATTTTTCTTTTTTTTTTTTTTTAAACACGAAAGAGTACTAGGAGACAGAAATAGCACATGCTTATGAAGGAGTTATCAGAAACTATTGAAACTAAAGATGGCTAAAAACACAGGAAACATGAGAAGGAACAAAACCAAAAGCAAATAAACTAAACAGACTTTTTTCTTCAAATTTAATTTTGGTTCGTATGTTATCATTAAACCACAAAGCTTTTCTAAATGTGCACCACTGTTTAATACTTTTTTGTAATAACTATGAGAAGTTTGCGATGCAACTTTACACTTGGAAATCTCTGGTTACCAGCACACTGATTGTGAAAGTTTTTTTTTTTTTTACAATTACTGGGTAAATTTCCCATTTGCCTTTTTGGAACTTGAAAATTACTAATAATAGTAATGATAATAATAATAATAATAATAATAATAATAATAATTATTATTATTATTATCCATAAATGGTTTAATAGTTACATTGTCTTGATGGATTTTCTTGTGTAATTTCTCTTTTTAGTTTCCATCTCTGTCTTTCTTTCTCTCTCCGACTTTCCATCTGTCTCCTGAGATTTTCCTGAACAGCAGCTTCGTTTTCTCTCAGATATTGTGTTTTCTTCTTACACACATTCTCTTTTTTCCTATCATTGTCATCTGTTATTCCCTCCTCTTTGATTTTCATTTTTATTTCCTCCTCTTGATTTATTGCTCCTTTCTGCTTCCATGTATCACTGTCATCTTGTATTTTTTTCATCTCTGTGTGTCTTTTCCAAACCTGCTCCTCTTTCATTCTCGCTTCTTCTTGTTTTAGTCTGTTTTCTCCTTGTTTCATTCTCTCCTGCTCTCTGAGTTTTCTCTGATTCTTCAGGTAGATCTCATTGCTGTAGTGTCGTTCTCCATTGTTCTTCATCATTTCATCGATACTTTTTAGGAGCTTTATGATCTGGCTGGAATCACACTCATTTTTGCTGTTTATCACATGAAATCTTCCCTCAAAGTAGCTTATCATTTTCTGTGTTTCTTGACTCTCAATGATTTGATTCAGTACTCTTCTGGAGACCTTTTCTCGTCCAATAAACAGCACCATTGTAAACTTCAAAGCTTCTTCTCCAAAGTTCTGCTGAATTTGCTGGACAATGTTCCTCTGCTCCTCTCTGAAGGTCTCCAGGTTGATGACGAGCAGGAACACGTGAGGACCAGGATCAGAGAGATACAGACTCTTCATCATCTGCTTCTTAATTTCTTCATCAGTCAGTTGAGTGTTGAAGAATCCTGGAGTGTCGATGATGGAGATGTTTCTGTCTTCTACTCTTCCTGTCTGTATCTCACTCTCTCTGGTTCTGCTCTCTTTAAAAGCCTCTCGACCCAGTATTGCATTTCCTATTGCACTCTTTCCAGCTCCAGAGACTCCCAGCAGCACAATCCTCAGATCACGTGAATCATGTTCTTCATCAGACTCTGTGAAACACACATTAACACTCTTAGTTGATGCTTCTCTTGTGACCGATTGTAGTGTTATTTTTATTTATTTATTCATTTAATTTAAAGTTCATTCCAAACCATGAATTATCTAGCTCCATATTTCATTTTGTTTTGTCAAACTTTGTCCTCAGTGTGTAACAAATTCTGGGTATTTAGAAGTTTTCATTATTCAGAAGATTTAATGCTGTAAACTGTGAATAATCTATACCAATTTAGCATTCCATCTGGCCTAAACAAGTTGTAAATGGGTAAAAGCAACTGCGACTCTGGAGCCACCTACAGTTAAGTTTGTGAAATCCGCCCTTTCTGCTGTATTTTGTGCCTGTGAACAAACTTACATAATTTCTAATAAAACAAGAAAAGAAAAAGGCTAAAGTGAATAAGGCCCATGCTGAGAATTTAAAAGAAGAAATGTTTGTTATTTTATAAAACACAAGTAGATCAGTAGTTCTTTTGTGTACTGCTTGATGAAAAGTCTATAACATACTTTGGTTAAAATTTCTCAATGGTAGTGTAAAACACACCTTTTTTACCATGTCATTATCAGCTCTGTTTTCAGCGAGCTGTTTTTAGTCCACATTGCTTTAAATGCTAATGAGCTCTGCTGACCCTGCCCCTCTCTTCTATGGGGTGATGAGCAGTACTGTTTACTTTAGCCACGGAACTGGCTAACTAGCACATTATTAGGAAAGGCAATTTGCAAAGATTCATAAAAAACCCTTATACTCACTTCTTCTGTAGATAAAGCTGGATCATGAATAATTCGCGCGAACATAGACAAATTTAGGCAGATCGGGAATTGGCGCATTCCCTTCAAAACGAAAGTAACATTAATCCTCTGCGTCTTCAGCGGCTCAGATGTTGGGAGCATATGACGACAGCTATATTCATTATTACATCCAACAACAAAACACCTCAATCGCTTAATCTGAGACATTCTTGTCTTCCCCTGCACTGGATCAGGTCTACGGTAAGACGGCTTGTCAATCAACTACCGTGGGAGGGGTCTGTACAGAACTACGTCATTCTGACAGGAATCTCAGAACAGCCTGATTTGAGAGAGGGGATTTTAAAATAAGGATTTAAAAAAAACACTGGGTGGATTTTTATCATTATAATATGGATGTGTACACAGACTTCCAACACACATTTATGTTCAAACAACTTGCAAAGTGAATTTTGCATCCGATGACCCCTTTAAACTGATTTGTTATTGTGAATATTATGGTTACTTGTTCATCATTGTGTCAGCATTTTATTTTCTGACTTTAGCTAGCTTTTTTTTGCATGCTAGTTAGTACAAGGTAAGAGTAGTGAAGCAGCTAGCTTATGGTAAATAGCTGCGCTGTTCAAAGCATTTAATCTGACAGCGAGATAACCTGCATATTCAATGTAATGATGATGCAAGCTGACTCTAAAAACACCAACGAAGAAGATGAACAACAACAGTGACAAGACTCATTTGTCCATTAAGAGCTACTGTAGAAACATGGTGGCGCAAAATAGCGACGTCCATAAGAGGAACCGCGGCATATGTAGATAGGCCTAATGCTCATTCTAAGGTAATAAAAACATAACCGTTCATTATGTTATTATACACCACTGAAAACATAGTTATGTATAATATTTATGTCAATAGATCCTCCTAAATATTACACACTGGACCTTTAATGTTCATAGTGTGGCATTGCCATAACTTTACAAGCAATTGATTTTGTTTTATTTTTTTACACTAAAATCATGTTGATGCACATATTGTTTACATATTGTTTACATATGTAAAATGCCTCATTCATTCATATTAAAACAGTATTTTCCCTTTTCAATTTATTGTTTATGTGTTTTGAAAAAGGAGGGTGGTACAACAATATGCAACAAATGCTATCGATCGAGCTTGTCATGAACTCAAAATATGTTTTTTGTTTGTTTGTTTTTGACAGGATGATTTGCCCCATGAAAAAAAAAAAAAATGCAATTATACTTTTCCAAGTAAAAATAAATTATGAACACTGCTTCTAAATGAACTTTTGAGGGAGTAACTTGAGTTGACATCTAAATTGTGTTGTATTTTATATTTTCTATTTTACATGAATTTATACTGACCGGTTTGTGCTGATGCCATGTTTTTCTTTTTTCTTTTTTTTTTTTTTTTTCTTTTTGTCAGCTAATCTCCTCTTCTCATCTTGCAAAGATGGCAGTATTTCTGCATAGATAAAAATAACAGATAGTGACTGAACATATTCTCTGCAACAATTAATTTAATTATCATGATATGACAAAACAGTATTGAATTAAATACTGAATTAAAATTTGGTAAAAGGATTTTGGAAAACAAGACAACATTTCATATCAAATAACATAGTGATGTAAAACACAACATGCTAAAAAAAATAATAAAAAAAGATTATTATTTTGATTATTATCTTGTTGTGTGTGAAAGTATTACCTTGCTGGCTCTGCCTTCCTTGCTGGGTGTGAAGCTGCTCTCTTCAATACAGGTAAGGGCGTCACTTTGCAAAACATAAAACAAATAATAAGTCACTGCTTAGCTGGCTTGTAATGTAGTGCTTGTTTTAGCCTAAATGACAACATAGTCTTACAGAATGACGATTATTATTATTATTAGACTATTATTGACCCTTCAAATGATGAAAAGGGATAACTATTTTAATAATTTCGTTGTTACGACTCCCGCTCTCAGTCTCTTCTGTAAACGGGTTACACTGACTGCATTTCAAAAAGAAAAAAAAAAAAGAAAAAGAAAAAATGCTCCGCGAGTCACTGTGGACTAACGCTAGAACAGAGACCGTGCACGACAAGAGAACATCGCGCGATTCCCTCCTGCCACTAATAAATTACAACGAGCACTCGGTATTGAGCGTTAAAACAACTCTAGCACCGAAACGCTAAATAATAAAACTTCTGCCCACGAATTAGATAGCTCGAGCTAGCTAGCAAAACAGTGGGAATGCAGTAGGCTACTCGTCCCACCCTTAACAACACCTATCCAGGTAGGGATTCAGTGTTGGACTGGGAAAGAGAAAGTGGAAGTGTTATCTGATGTTACATAATCTTATCCGTATCCAGCTGATTGTCTAAGGTTTGTGATGCTGAACAAAATGCTGTGACATTAAACACATTAAAATGATGTATAGCTATACTGGATTAAAGGATAAAGGTTTTATCTGGAGTTTTCTGGGTGTATCAGTTCTAGTTACAGTCATTTGTCACATGGGCTGGTGGTGACTGATCATTTCCTTTTTTTCTGCAGTTCATCACTATTCTCCAAATCAGCATCATCATCAGTCTGAACTCAACTCTCACAAAACTGAACGCTGGAATTTCACAGATGAAACAAACCAAGTAACAATATGATTTTTATTTTGTTTTAATAGAAAACCACAGTCAAAATAGACACATTAGCTCTCTCTGTCTCAGTTTCTCTGTAGGATTATGGTGTTTAAAACAATGGCTCAGTTTGTGTTTCTTGCATTCATGTGAGAAACTTGTTTTGCCCTCTCACCACCATAAAGACATGTCTCGAACGTGTCATCCTTCTGTATTGTCCAATGACTAGTACTTGGTGTTGGCACATGAATGACTAGATTGCATTTCGCTTTCATTCAGGTCAAGTTCAGGTTTTAAATGAATTTTATTTACAAATTTATTCTTATTATTGTGTAAAATGTATTTTAAAATACTTATTATTATGTAAAATGTATTCTTATTTATTCCAAGCATATTTTATAATGTATAATCCTTTTTATTAATTGATTTTGCAAAAAAATGCAAAAAAAACGTGTTCCTTGGGAACAGAGATTACACATAGAAGATGACAGATTCATATAAAAATGTTTCATTGGAGTCCAGTAAACCCTGTGCAGCAATTTCCAATGCATCATTTGGTGATGGCACCCCATACGCCCGTATAGGGCCGATCTAATGCGCAAATACATAAAGAAGGAGATGCCTGGGAGATTATATTGACTTTTGAGATTCTGGAAGGATTTTAAATTACTATCATCATAGATATCTCCCAGAGTGTTTACTTTATTATGAGTACATTGCGGACAATGAAATGGAGTACTGCCTGACAAAAGAATATTATTGTGGAAAATAGGCGAATGCCTATGCCTTATTGTAACTGGTTGTGAACGTCTTTCAACATCCCTCCATGTGGAGAGGAGGTAGGTTACAATGGGACCAAACTGAGATTTACACTGCCTAAGCGGAACCCCGAAAAAACAAGATGCTTCAATTTATACGGGCAAACAATAGATTCCTCAATTGCTCTCCAAGACACAGAAGCATCAGGATCAAACCAAACTGATAAAGGGCGGAGGGAAAAGACTTGAGCATACAGTCTAAAATTAGGGAAAGAAAGACCTCCTGTAATCTACATCACTGTAAGGTAGTCAGTTTAATGCGAAGACATTTCCCATCCCATATATACCGTGAAACACATGCATCTAGTTTGTTCCAGTAGCCAATCGGTGGAGTGAGAGGAATCATGGAAGAAAAGAACTTAATACGTGGGAGAACATTCATTTTAATCACCGATATACGAACCTGTATAGAAGTAGGAAGACGAGACCAATTTTCCAAATCTGAGGATACTTTGGCTAGAATACTATTATAGTTTTTTGAGACGATTTCCTGCAGGGGAGGAAAAACATCTACCCCCAAGTACTTAAAGTTTTGAACCAATGGAATATATATAGAAAGGGACATGGAATCAATTTTAGAATTGAGGGGAAGTAAACATGACTTATTCCAATTAATTTTAAACCCAGAGATCCAAAATGGTCAAATAAATTCAACACATGAGGAATAGAATGTGACGGCTATTCCAAAAACAATAAGATATCATCAGCAAACAAAGAATAAATCCTTTAACTTTCGTTTTCGTCTTGTAACAATTTAGGGTTAAATTGCCATCCTAGTGGCACGAGATGGCCGAGGGATCAAAGATAATAGTTGTGTATTTGTGGCCTAATGGTTAGGGAGTCGGGCTTGTAACCTGAAGGTTGCTGGTTCGATTCTCGCGCCGGCAGGTATTGAAGGTGGGGATTGTGAATGGAGCACTCTCTCCACCTTTGACACCATGACTAAGGTGCCCTTGAGCAAGGCACCGAACCCCTAATTGCTCCCCGGGTGCTGGAGTAAGACTGCTCTGTGCGTGTGCGTGCTTGTTCACTACTCACTGCTGTGTGTGTGCACTAGAGGCTGACATTTTTTCAGGATTCCCACGGGTCACGGGAATCCCGCGGGAATCCCAATACCCAATTTTATACACAAATATACCTTTTGTATAAATAAACTATAAACTGTATATTTTAATTCTGAACTCAGTTCTAGTTGGCCTGTCTTGCTCTCCTCCTGTTCGCTTTGGTGTGGCTGCGTGAATGACGCAGTCCGTGACGGACAGATCGTTAACGGCTGGTCTATGTGGTAATACACACTATCATTCATCGACAGTGGCGGCGCCAGGGCGGGGCTTGACGGGGCTATAGCCCCATCAGAAACTTGCTTAGCCCCGGCACAGCCCCAGCAAGGATTTCCTAATGATGTTCCTGTTTTTTAACTGTGGTGTCACTCTCATTAACATTGAAAAATAAATATTAAAAACCTAAAAAAAAAAAAGAAAGGTGCCTATTATGTGGCCTATAAACAATTAATAATATGAGGGAGGGGTCAAGCAACTCAAGCAAGCGACGGGCAAAGTTTGCGCAAGACGGTAAACGTCAATTCACTGTAGAGAAAGTGAAAGTAAAAAAACTGACGGTTAACGCTGCAGTAATGGCGCATATTCTCTCCGAGGCACCGAGAGACGAATCTAATTTAACATATGCTGATAACGGTATATAACTGTCTTAAATTATTCCCTTAATATTTCTCTTGTGGCTCCTAAAGTGAAAAACAGGAGACGGAATTCGCGTTAAACAGGTTGTTTTTGAAAATCGGTGCATGAAATAAAGCTGCTCTGAATTTTCATTGATGACTGCAGTGTTAATAATAATAATTATAGTCCTATAATTAATTGTATAAATTAATAGACCTGTTTTTAAAAAGAAAAAAAAAACTTTTCAATGAGAAGTATTGCGGGGCAATAATTTCATGTAATTTAATAAGAAAAGTAATCTAATAATAATAATAATAGGCCTAATAATAATAAGAATGTAACAGGCCTACATTAATTGGAAATGCTAAATCCTCTTAATATTGCCAATTTTTTATGCTTTTGACAATATCTCTGGCTATCTACACATGCATGATACGATGCAAATCAGCACGGGCAGGTTATCACCCGCAATGTGTGCCCGTGTGGAAATTACTAGATATGTGTAAAATAAAAAAAATAAAATAAAAAATAAAGGTAACTTAAATGAATAAATAAAATAAAACAAAACAATGGAAAAAAAAATCCCAACTTTCTTTCTTTTCTATATTCATTCATAAATTATATTACTTTGTAAGTGTCATATTTGGCAGTTGGCATTAGAAGTTATTAACAGTGGCAAGTTTAATAGCACAGGAAAAAAGTTAAATATGCCTTTTTCGAAGCTGCTGTATATAAAAAACTGATAGCTAAAGTTAGGCGTTCATTACTTTCTCTCAATTTAATTAGTTTTTTTAGCACCCCCTCTGAACTGTTAAGCCCCCCCTTAGCACCCCCAACAAAAAAATTGTCCCCTTGTCCCCGTTAATGCGTTCCAGATGTGAGGATTGGAATGCGTGAAATTCCTACGTCATCCGGGGATGAGATATGTTGTTTGTACAAGTGTAAAACCATAAATGAGCTGTCAAGGATTGTTTTGAAGATTTTATGCTCAACCGGTGGGGGTTTGCCCATCTGCGGCGTGCGTGTCCGGTTGCGTTCCGAGGTGCGCGCTCTCTCTCCCTCTCACTCTCTCTCTCTCTATGGAAAAAGATAATGGTTTTAAGGACAAAAGCAGAATAAATAAACAATTTTAACAGGTCAGTTTTAAGACAAACATATATTCTGTTGGTTGTATAAAATGTAATTAAATAACACTCCTAATAATGAGAAGGGATAAAAAAAAAAAGTTTAGTTTAACAAATAAAATGGTCTTAAAAAGTGAAAGACTTAGCAGAAGGATTTAATAAACGCCAACTATCCACCAATGAGGATGAGGTTACACATTGCCGAAGTTTGTCTGAACTAAAAGCTTGAGAGTGTGATTCTTTTGGTACAGATCTATCTAGGATATGCCACATTACAGAATTTGTATCTGCACCTAATACAATTTAAAAATCCGAGAATTTCAAGAGATAGGTTGACAAAACAGAGATTAAAGTAGGGTCAAGTCAAGTCACCTTTATTTATATAGCGCTTTTACAATACAGATTGTGTCAAAGCACTTAACAGTATCAAATTGGAGGATAGAGTGTCAGTAATGTATAATGATAAGATTAAACACTCAATTTTCAGTTAAAGGCATTTCATTATTGAATTCAGAGATGTCATTGTCTAGCTCAGTTTAGTTTAAATAGTATCTGTGCAATCAAATCGGCGATAATCGCTAGAAATTAAGTGTCCCCAACTGAGCAAGCCAGAGGCGACAGCGGCAAGGAACCAAAACTCCCTTTGTGACAGAATGGAGAAAAAAAAACCTTGGGAGAAACCAGGCTCAGTCTGGGGGCCAGTTCTCCTCTGACCAGACGAAACCCGCAGTTCAAAAGTTTTTATTTCTATTTTAATTTTGTTGCAATTTCTAACAATAGTAGTATTATGTAGTTAGGTATTTTATTATATTTTAGTTATTTTGTTATTTTTGGGTGATATATCTGGGGATATATCTCTGGGGTCATCTGGGTGTCCTGGTCTCCGCCCGACGATCAGGGCCGCAGACATCACCTCCGGCGCCGACCCACCATCTGATCGGACACGGACCGAGAAACAGACTAGGAAAGAAACAGACAAACATTAGCGCAGATGTACATCGTGTGCTATGGGGAGTGTTCGGTTCCGGTTCATCTAATTAATGCAGCCTAACAATCCTTTAACGGATTTGAATAATAGAAGCGTATTAATGTGTTATGTGTAAGCCAGGCTAAAGAGATGGGTCTTTAATCTAGATTTAAACTGACAGAGTGTGTCTGCCTCCCGAACAGTGTTAGGTAGACTGTTCCAGAGTTTGGGTGCTAAATAGGAAAAGGATCTGCCGCCCGCAGTCGATTTTGATATTCTAGGTATTATCAAACGGCCAGAGTTTTGAGAACGCAGCGGACGTGGAGGACTATAATGCGATAAGAGCTCGCTCAAGTACTGAGGAGCTAAACCATTCAGGGCTTTATAAGTAATTAACAAGATTTTAAAATCTATCCGATGCTTGATAGGGAGCCAGTGCAGTGTTGAAGAGTACAAGGGGCATAAACTGAAAGAAATACAATATTCCTATTCGCCACTATTGTTTTTATGTGTTATTCTACCGTCTGTATCACAATCTTTATCTAAAATAGTAATATTTAAAGTCCTCCGCACCAATATTAGGACACCCTTGGCTTTAGTATCCAAAGATGAGTGAGATACCACTTCATAAAACTTATTATTACACCTGTGTATATCCTCCTCTTTCAAATGAGATTCTTGAACTAACACTATATCAATCTTTCTTCTTCGCAAAAAACCAAGAAAACCTGTATGTTTGTGAGGGCCATTTAGCCCATTAATATTACAACTCAGAATATTAAGGTCAGTCATAGGTGTCGAACATAATTACTGCATAATAAGTTACAAGTAAATACAAGTTTGAAAATAAAACCAGTTGAGTCTGCCATAATTTCTGCCTAGAAAGTTGTTTATAAGTAAGCATACTTTTGGATGGTCAATTGTTATAACATATTTTTCTGTGCTGTTTTGTGCCCATCTGTAATTCTCTCTAATGTTGTACAGCTTACTGGGCTGTGAGTGTATGTTTGTATTTGTTGTCCTTTTTAAGTAAACAGTACTTGGACTGTGGTCTGATAGGGTTGTTAGAGGTTTGATGTGATCTCGACTTTGTTGATTGACAATAAAGTATATATTCTGGCATCAAAGAGTGATTTCTCACAGCAATGGCAGAAAGCCACTACAATCTCCACAGATCAATACACTTTCCTGGGCCTGGAAGTGGTTAATTTCACCGTGGAGACATTCAAATATGTCCTCATTATAGCATGGAGATTCAGAGGGAAGAATATAGAGAGCACATAAGAAAACATCTTTAGTGGTTTGGGTAAGGTGCTTGTTGATTTTGAGCCAGATATGTGATTCTTCTTTTTTAATTGTTTGGATGTATTTGTCAATTTATTGATTGTGCCAGATTACGATGTCCCCTGAATCTCTTCCACGTGTGATTTTTTCATGTTTTCTAGAGCATAAAATTATTTCACAGTATCCTGGGGGACAAAGAGTGACTTCATCAGTTTTGCGCCATGTTTCCTGTAGTATTATTATGTCCATATCTGACTTTTTTTTCTTCTGAAATCTGAGGTTTGGGTTTTGTTACCAAAACTGGATGAATTAATATATATGTGTTGTGTCAGGAACCATGTTGAGGTTAAGAGTAAGCAGGAAGTGATCTGAGGTGTGCAGTGGGGTAACCAGCAAATGATCAGTGGAACAGTGTCCTGAGAATTAATGGAAAATAATTTAATTAAATTTATTATTAAATAAATATTTATCATTGTAATGCATGGGGTGGGACTGAGAGCCACGAAAGTGATGCTTGTTGGCTCCCATGGCTCTCAGTCTCACCGCACTTGTCACAAAAAATGTAAGCTATACTAACTTAAAATAAATTAGTTTGTTTACTCAAATGTTTTGTGGTAATCAGTTGCCTCAATTTTTTGAGTATTCTTAGCTTATCAGGTTTTACAGAGTAACAAATTTGAGTGCAAATGACTACTGAGTAAAAAAAATATATATATATACTAGAGATGTGTTGCTTTATCTTATTTTATTTAAGTAAACTGAAATAAGTTTTTTTTTTTTTTCGTTTTTTTTTTTTGAGTGTTCTACTATAATTGAGTGTATATACTATTCTTCCAGGAAAGGCTTGAGATGCACCACTTCTTCCCATTTGTGAAATGCTCTCCAGTGATCACTCAGTACACACCAATCAAATTTATTTTATTTTATTTTATTGTTAATTTTTACAGGGACAATGTACAATTAAAAGTAATTGCACCAGAGTTAGCTAAGACCTAATTTACATCTGCTGTCCCTGGGCAGGTAAACAAATAAAATAGCATACAACATTACATATACACCACATAAACATAAAAACTGTGAAACTGTCAATGCTTCGGATGTTTGTAGGTAAGGAATTCCATAACCTCACTACTCTAACCGAAAACACTGTTTGACCAAAGACTGTTTTTCTATACTGCGGTACTAAATCTCCCCTAGCAGATGCTCTTGTCCTACCGGCACTGCCGTTATGGGCCAGGCATCCCCTAAGAGGAGGGGGAGCAAGATTGAAGATGAATAATTTTGTACATCAGGCATACACTGTAAAATATAAACTTATCAAAATTTTAAATAGTACAATAATGATAGTCCCGTGATTTTTTGTCTAGCACTTTCAAAATTTGTTTATAAAGAGAGTACACAGGCAGTCGCACCTGCCTGTGACCATGTTGTTATACAATATGACAAATGAGGGAGAATCAAAGTATGTACAAAAAGTAGTGCAGCTGATTGAGACAGATGATACCTGATGTTTTTAAAATTATTTAGATTAAATTTAACATTATTTATAAACCTTCTTACTTGTTTTTTAAAAAGACAGGTGCTGGTCAATTATTATTCCTAGATATTTGACATGTGTCACACATTTAATTGCTTCACCATTAAATACAATGTCTGGATTCACCGAATTATGTTTTTGTGCAGTGAAATACATGCAAACTGTCTTGCTTACATTAAGAGACAGACAAGACATATTTAACCAATCCAAGACTTCTGCCAATGCATTCTGTAGAATGGTTCTTTCGAAACCCAAATTGCATTGGATGTATATTCATTTCACTTTTATTTAAATGAGAAACTAATTGGTCACAAACTACCCTTTCCACAATTTTCGATGCTATTGGAAGGATACTTATGGGTCTATAATTTGATGGGAGAGTCCTATTACCTGCTTTAAAAAATAGGTATCACTACTGCCATCTTCCAACAAGATGGAAAATAGGAGTTTGTTATTGACAGATTTATCAGATGTGTTAAAGGTTTACAAAAAATTGATTTATAAGTTTTAAAAATGTGTGTGTCGATATCATAAACATCTTTCGACCTAGATCCTTTTAGATTATCAATTATTTTCATTACAATAGATTACAATAAATTTTGGCTAATGCAATTTACATTGCATTTGTCAAAATACACACAAATAAATATTCACCTGGTCAAGACTGATTACAGCTTTAATACAAAGCAAACAGCTTTTACCTCAACAGAGCATATGAGTTCTGCATGGGGAAAAATCATGGAATTAAATTAAGTCATACTGTCCTGTACATTTGCTCTGCGCACATTTTGAAAGCTGTCAGACAGGCAATATCTAGACTTTGCCATGTATGCTTTCCCAAGACTTGGCAATGATCCAGAAGACAAACATTGACACCCTCCATAAAGAGGGTAAGTCACAGAGGGTCGTTACTGAAAGGTGTGGCTGTTTACAGAGTGCTGTATCAAAGCATATTAAATGCAAAGTTGACTGGAAGGAAGAATTTGGGTAGGAAAAGGTGCACAAGCAACAGGGATGATCGCAAGCTTGAGAATACTGTCAAGCAAAGCTGATTCAAACACTCAGGCGAGCTTCACAAGGAGTGGACTGAAGCTGTAGTCAGTGCATCAAGAGTCACCACGCTCAGACGTCTTCAGGAAAAGGGCTACCAAGCCACTTCTGAACCAGAGACAACGTCAGAAGCATCTTACCTGGCTGTGGAGAAAAATAACAGGAATGTTGCTCAGTGGTCCAAAGTCCTCTTTTGAGATAAAAGTTAATTTTGCATTTCATTTGGAAATCAAGGTCCCAGAGTCTGGAGGAAGAGTGGTGAGGCACAGAATCAATGTTGCTTGAAGTCCAGTGTGAAGTTTCCACAGTCAGTGATGATTTGGGCTGCCATGTCATCTGCTGGTGTTGGTCCACTGTGTTTTATGAAGTCCACAGTCAACACAACCATCTACAAGGAAATTTTAGAGCACTTCATGCTTCCTTCTGCTGACAAGCTTTATGGAGATGCTGATTTCATTTTCCAGCAGGACTTGCCACCTGCCCACACTGCCAAAGGTACCAAAAGCTGGTTCAATGACCATGGTGTTACTGTGCTTGATTGACCAGCAAACTCGCCTGACCTATTGTCAAGAGGAAGATGAGAGACACCAGACCCAACAATGCAGATGACCTGAAGGTCACTGTCAAAGTAACCTGGGCTTCCATACCACCTCAGCAGTGCCACAAACTGATCACCTCCATGTCACACCAAATTGAGGCAGTAATTAAAGCAAAAGGAGCCCCTACCAAGTATTGAGTACATATACAGTAAATTAACATACTTTCCAGAAGGCCAACAATTCACTAAAAATGTTTTTTTTTTTTACTGGTCTCATGAACTATTCTAATTTGTTGAGATAGTGAATTGGTAGGTTTTTGTTAAATGTGAGCCTAAATCATCACAATTAAAAGAACCAAAGACTTAAAGGGGTGGTTGATTGCGATTTCACTTTTTTTTTACATTAGTTAGTGTGTAATGTTGCTGTTTGAGCATAAACAATATCTGCAAAGTTGTGGCGCTAAAAGTTCAATGCAAACGGAGATATCGTCTTTTAAAATTCTGGCATTTTAATGCCTACAAAAACGACTGGTAAGGGACTACAACGAGTTACTTCCCGGGTCCGTTACGTCACGAACACAGATAAACCTCGCCTCCGGTAACACGCAAGAAAGGGGGCGAGGCCATTCTGCACTGCTTTAGAGAAGAGGAAGAGAAAACTAGGGGTGCACGTAAAAATCTATTCATACTGTATATGAATAGCGATTCTGTCTTCTAACGATTCTAATGGATTCACAAGTTTCAAAATCATGTTCTAAAGCAGCGGTTCCCAGTCCTGCTCCTCGTGTCACCCTGCTCTGCACACACTCTGCATCTCTCTCTCTCTCTCTCCAACAATGAAATGTTCCATTTATACACTTATTTTCACACAGCTATGACAAGCGTTAAACATGGACATGCGTGTGGTTGCTGTACTGTATTAAAGCTTTAATCAGGATAAAACCGTATATTAAAAGCTAACAGAAGCAGTAGCACTTACAAATAACAGCATATCTAAAAGTATGAGACAACAACAAACAAAAAACATACCATTAAAAGCCGTGCTTGCACAGGTTCTGCGCGATCCTCTTCACTAATACCCTTTGCATCTCAATCGGCTCAAATTGATAAGCAGTATTGACGACGCCACTGTTTACAATACAACCGGAGCTGAGGGGTGGGACGTTTAGATGCGCACAAGAGGCGGTTTAGCCAATCACAACACACTGGACCATCTAACCAATCTGAGCACATTGCGTATTTCTTTAGAGGAGAAGGGACAGAGCGGTGTGGAATAAAGAAATTATGTGAAAAATAATGTGTTTTTTAAAAAAATGAAGCATTAACACATATTAGACTGCACCCCCTAAAACACAATCAAGCCTAGAAAAAAAAACAGTCAACCACCCCTTTAAACTACTTCAGTCTGTGTGCATTGAATTTATTTAATACACGAGTTTCACAATTTGAGTTGAATTACTGAAGTAAATGAACTTTTCCACGACGTTCTAATTTATTGAGATACACCTGTACATTAGAGGTTTGTGGTAAGTAAAAAGACTGCAAATACAAATGTTAAGCTAGTACATATAAACATGGACATGCCCATATAGAAATGTTTGATCTTTTCAGTGACTTTCAATTAACTAGTTATATATATATATATATATATATATATATATATATTTTATTTTTATTATTTTTTTTTTTTTCATTTTAGTGTCTACAAAGAATTTTTCCAAATGAGAAGAAATAAGTATGGAAGAGAAGACTTGGTGAGCACCAAGTGGAAACCTGGCACAATCCAACATTAATTTCAAGAAGATGGTTCCAGCTGTGGTGTCTTTGTGATGCTGGTAAATGGAGGGGGAAAGTGGTTTACATACGCACTGTCTTTACCTTTTCCCATAGGATACTGTGTCTATTAATTTTCATTTCTGTCCTTCTAGATGGCAAAACAGGTGGTGAAAGAGTTCCCACAAATTCCTGACAGCATTAATATAAGGATATGATGTGCCACTATAGGTATCTTAGTCAACACGTGAGATCACGCGATGATCATAGTGACATCACAGCATTCTCATACGGTGATCCTCACAGTGTGAGTAATATGTGAGATCATTGTGAATTCAAAATGTTGAGCAGGTTGAGAGGAGGCAGTTCAAATATTGGTCACCGGGGGGACATTCTACTTCCTGTTCCTCAACACTATCACAAAGATCCTGTTTCTCAACACTATGACGAGCTCATGAGTGCATGCCCAGCTAACATATTTCTGTTATAAGATACAACTGGAACATACGTTACCATCATGGTGAGTAGTGTTTGCTTTAGTTGGGCTCTTGACCCTTGACTTTATAACATTGTATTTTTTGAACTGACATAACTGTGTTTGTAAAACACATTTGTTATAGTAAGGCAAGCCAAAAAGAGACTACAACCAGGTGGTATTGGTTTGTTATTAGTGATAACAACACAGTCATCTAGATTCAGTATGCAGTCTTCTAATATAATAGCCTTGTGATTGTACAGTATAGAACCCAGCAGTCTCATAATCGATCATGAAGGATTATAAGACGCAAACATTATTAACTTCTCTCCCATTTAAACACAAAGAGAGACATCAAGAATTACTGTATGAATCTCAACAATGGTGACAATCAAAAGCTTCATGTTGTAATGCATGCTGCGTACCTAGTCTCTGTGCAGTGAGTGCACTTTGACCTCACATTAGTATGAGCACACAGTGAGGGTGCTGTGAGGTTACACTTTTAGCTCACTGTTACCTCACATTGTGACCCTATCTCGAGTATCCTGTGAGCTCATGGGTGAGATCAAATTGTTGACTGGGATACCACCATCAGGTATAAAGTACTTTGAAAGAACAGTATATTTCCATGTCAGACACAGAGAGATGAATTATAATCCTATCTACATTCAGATAATTGCAGTGTCAAGAGAGGAGTACTGCTCTGTGTGTGGAGAAAAAGAAAGAGCCCAAACAGAGGAGCAATGCATCTATGTATTCACTATGCCATTTCTGTCTGTTGACTATTTGTGTTAAGTGAAAACATGTTTTCACAACTACATTTACTAATTCCAACACGTTCTTAATAAATCTAACAACATGTCCTATTTTCCTTCCAGATTCAATGTGAATTATTCCAGAGGTGGTTTCATGTTCAGTGCCTCAACATTAATCTGCCACCAGAAGAACAACCATGGATTTATGATTTGTGTTTTGTAAGCTATTTATATAGAGGAGCTTATGCTGAAAGTGTGTTTAAATTGTAAAAAAATATGTACTGCCTATTTGATATGTTATGGAAATACTTCTGTATTGCCTATTTGATATTTTATGGAAATACAATTTTTTTTTTTTTTTTTTTTGTATTCTGTTTATGTTTCATATTGTTGTGGTGCTTTCTGCTGGCCTTTTATGTGAATGCAGTTTTTAAAAACACACTTGCATATGTGAGGGAGAAATAAATAGTTACGGGTGCAGAGGCACCTATAGTAATCGTTAGCGTTCTATTTTCCTTCCGCTCGAAGTCTGTGGCAGCCCATAGAACCGCTTGCGGGAAAGTTGTGAAATTTGGCACACTGATAGAGGACAGTCCCAACATTAACCATAGCAAATTTGGAGTATCTAACTCAAACTCTCTAGCGCCACCACTTGTTCAAAGTTGCACTCATGTTTATGCTAATAACTTTTGAACTGTAAGCCACAGAAGTAAAATTATTTTTCCTCTAATTCCTTGGCTCATACCGAGTCGAATGGATACCAAAATTCAAAAATTGTAAGGTTTAGTTTTTTTGCTATTTTTAATTATTTGTAAAACCTACTTTTTCGAACTCATCCTAGGCGGTTGCACCGATTGTCAAAAAATTTGAACCAGATCATCTTCAGACCATGCTGGCAAAAAGTTGATTAGTCAAACCGTTCTCGAATAGTGCACGAACAAATTCTATGAAAAGCATGCAAAAATGGATGTGAGGTTATATCTTCGCAACAGTTTGGTGTATTGAGACCAATCTTGGTGTGTGCTATGAAAAGCATGACCTGAGACTACCTGCAGTGTTTCGGCGCTGTGCCCCCTAGTGGTCAGGAGATATGAAAAATGCATATTTGTGCTTATAACTTATATCACAAAACTGGTCTCTTTAGATTTCTTAGATTTGGTGCATCAAGCCGAGTCGAATAATACCAGTTTCCCCATGTCAGCCATTTTGTTTGTCGGCCATTTTGAATTATGTTCTAAAACACTGTATTTTATGGATGCATTTGCGTATCATTACAAAACTCGGTATGCATCTTCGGCACCATACCCTGATGGTACTCAAAAAGTTTGGGGGCAGTGCCACCTTGTGGTCAAAAGTTATAATGAAATTTATAATTAAATTTGGCAAAAAGTTATGGATTTCGTGTTGATATACAAAACTGTTTTCGTTTAGCGCATCAACAAATTTGCTGGAAAGATGCCAAACTGCATCTGAGGGCTGTATCTCTGCAACGGTTTGACATATTTACACCAAACTTTGTATGTGCCATTGTCACCTCACACTGACCAGGCCACATCAATTTGGTAACATCACCACCTATTGATCAAGAGTAATAAGCCATTCATTAACCTTTAATTATGAAATTTCCAAAAATGCTAATAACTTTTGATTGCATTAGCCTATTGTAATGAAACTGGTCTCGACAACATACATACCAATTTTCCCTTAGGAAATCTGAACTCCCTGTCCGCTATTTTGATTTATGTTAAAAACCTACTTTTTCTAACTCCTCCTCAAACGTTTGTCCGATATTCACCAAAATCGAGGCAGATCATCTTCAGACTGTGCTGACAAAAAGTTATGCATTTCGTGTCGATTGACGAAACCATTTTCGTACAGCACGTTACAAATTTTAGGCATGATGCCAAAATGAGTCTGAGGCTATATCTTTGCAAAGCTTTGGCATAATGCCAACAAACTTTGTGTGTCCCATTGTCACATCACACAGAACACACCAAAATGATTGTATTACAGTGCCACCTTTTGGTCAAAAATGATAAGCCATTTAATCATATTACTAGAGATTGAATTTGATTTTTCAACCATTTCAAATACAATCATCCTAAAATTGCTTTTATTACTGATTGTTGCATTTGGTCTGATGCTCCATGCCATGCTAAACTCCTAATTTTGCCACTGGAGTGCTTGGCCCCGTAATTGCTGCTTGCAGCTATATTTCACTTTTTATTTAGTATATCTACAAAATGCTCACAAGACCTAAAATGTTTATTTTCTAATTAGGATGCAAGAATTCTAAAAATTAGAATAGTAGTTTATCTGGAAAATAAAACTTTGCCAGACTGCAGCAACAGCGTACTTTGAACAAGCTTTGGAGCTGTTTGTCCCACCATATAAGAGCTGAGCTTTATATATAGCTGCATTTCACAGTCAACTAAATGCAATGAGTATGCCAATCCCCATGATGTAGTATGTTCTTTGGAGTGTGCATAATAACATTGAAGTGGTTTGGGGTTAACTTGGGTAACCATCGAAAAGTTATTGAAACTTTAATTTGCAGGTAGGATTGTGTATTGACCTTCAGCATATGTGGACAGCACCATGTCATACAAACATATCTAAGTTTTCCTAAAACCTAAACCTGTCAAGTTCGTTTGAGGTTTAATGCTTACCCAGTCAACAATTTCATCTCACAGTGATGTCACCATGAGCTCACAGGATACTTGTGATGAGGTCACAATGTGAGGTAACAGTGAGCTAAAAGTGTAACCTCACCCCTCACTGTGTGCTCATACTAATGTGAGGTCAAAGTGCACTCACTGCACAGAGACTAGGTACCCAGCATGCATTGCAGCATGAAGCTTTTGATTGTCACCATTGTTAAGATTCATACACCGATTCTTGATGTATCTCTTTGTGTTTAAATGACACAGTATTTCAAAATGTTTGTGTCTTATGCACAAACATTTTTTCCTTCATGAGCATTTATGATATTGCTGGGTGCTATACTGTATAATCAACACAGAGCTCTTATTAAAAACTTCAGATTAATAACTCCTCACAAAGACTGCATACCGAATCTAGGTGATGGTTGCGCTGTTATTATCAGAAACAAACCAAGATCACCTGGTTGCAGTTTCTTTTTGGTTTTCCATGCCATAACAAATGTGCTTTTCAAACACAGTTACAGTAGCCCAAAAAAATATAATGTTATAAAGTCAAGGGTCAAGAGTCCAACTAAAGCAAACACTAATCACTTTGATGGTAACGTCAAACAAAACAATAAAACATCATCTAAATCTCTGTTAATTCTCAATAAGCGCTTTTGTAGATGTCTGACAGAAATAAGAACACCGCTCATCTTTTTGAATTCACAATGAGTTCATATATTACTCACACTGTGAGGATCACCGTATGAGAATGGTGTGATGTCACTGTGATCATCGCGTGATCTCACGTGTTGACTGGGTAGCAGTAGTATATTCAGTAAGGTTAGAGAAAGACGTTACCAGAGGTTGCGTTAGACTCTAACATTGTCCGTCATTTTGACGGAAAGGGTTGTAAAAATTCCATCATAATCTATTATTACCAGTCATTTTATTTTTCATATTTTAATTATAATAACATTTAATTGCTTTTATTTTTGTTCACATTTTCATTTTTAATAATGAACCTAGACAAGAGGACCAGCATGTTGGCTTATGCATTTATTTATTCATGAAGAGAACAGATGAATAGAGACTGCGTCACTTTTCATGTTCAACACCGCAGTGACAGCAGAGGCCACTAAAAACAACAAAATATGCTAGGGCTGGGTAAAAAAAAAAAAAATTAATCGATTCTTATTTTTATGAACCAATATTTTTTCTTAACTCCCAATCGATGCACAGTAGGCTAAACAGCTTTGTGCGTTGTTACTTTTGATATGAAATGCAGTCTCAAATTTCAAATTCTGTCCATTTTATTAGGAAATTCAAGCAATAAATACCGTTTTGGCGCTCTTTAACCCCTTAACTGTCACCCACAGTTTTGAACAGAGACATTATAGTGCACTATCCAAACTTAATTTTTTATAATTCATGAATGAAAATATTTTGTAACATGATTTTAATGTACCATTTACATGGTAATGCAATGTCTGATTTTAAAATGGGTTTCAAAGGATGAATTTCGAAATTTAAAGTTTTCTACTGATAAATAATTTCTTATGATTTCTAATTCGTGATAGAGAAAAAGGCAACTAAGAAGACTTTCTGTGACAAAGGTCAGAATTCATGTCATGATGTAGATTTTTTTCAGGTGCACTCTTGTCATAAACAGAGGTGTCAAATCCAGGGTCAGAAAGTAAAAGTCCTGCCATGTGTTTATTCCACCCATGAACTCAGCAGCTGATTTCACCAGAGGAGGAACCAACTCATTCCTTTCAAGTCACAAGCAAGTTTCGAGTCAAATCCCAAGACCTCAACGAGTTGAGGTAATTAAGAGATAATTGAGACTAATTAAATGATGATTGTGCATTAGTGATGAACACCTGCTGTTACTGTGAATCACAGAGGATCAGATGTTGATGTTTTATTGGTTAAAATGATACCACCATCATGGAGATCAGTGTTTGCTTTAGTTGGGCTCTTGACCCTTGACTCCTGTGTTAGATCTCTCTGTAGCAATGCATGTGCTGTTGTAAAGCGGAGAGATCAGTGCTGTGCAGTGAGCAACTGTTAGTTGTTTTCATATGATGAGGTAATCATCAGGTGCTTACCTGTTTGCATCCAATATACTGTGTGTGTATATATATATATATATATATATACACATACAACATTTTTCATTTTTTAAATTTATGTTCTGCTTTTGAATAAACAACTCTGTGAAACCTCAGTACGCAATGAATTTACTGCTGTAGCAGTTATAGAGAAAGAATTTTAAATCTAATGCATTTAAATATTTAAACTCCAGTCTTATTCAGACACACACAGACATCAAGAACCAGCGTATGAATCTCAACAATGGTGACAATCAACAAAATGCTTCATGCTGCAATGCATGCTGGGTAACACCACAGTATGAATAATTATGGTCACCACTGTTGAGAATCGTATGATAAGTGTTCATGTCTAAAAGCCTGAGCAATATAATTCTTAATTTTTTCCAATATTTAATATTACGATGGCATTTGTTTAATAGTAAATTCCTGCAGTTCTGTAACAGCTGAACGTCAGTAAATAAACCAAAGAGACACCTTCATGATGTTCATTCAAGTGACATAAAAGCCAAAAGTGTAAGCTCATCTGCTTCCTCAAGCTTTTAATTCAGCAATGTGCAAATGTTTGTTGTGAAGCAATATTGCAATTGCTTAAAAGCAATCCATTCTCAGTTACTAAAAGGGTCAAGAGCCCAACTAAAGCAAACACTGATCTCCATGATGGTGGCATCATTTTAACCAATAAAACATCAACATCTGATCCTCTGTAATTCTCAATAACAGCAGGTGTTCATCACTAATGCACAATCAACATTTAATTAGTCTCTCAATTATCTCTTAATTACCTCAACTCGTTGAGGTCTTGGGATTTGACTCGAAACTTGCTTGTGACTTGAAAGGAATGACTTGGTTCCTCCTCTGGTGAAATCAGCTGCTGAGTTCATGGGTGGAATAAACACATGGCAGGACTTTTACTTTCTGACCCTGGATTTGACACCTCTGGTCATAAATTAATCTATTACTTTTCCTACATAATTTTTAACAGAAAAGTGGTAAATTACCTATTTAGGAGTCTTAGACCTTTCCAACGATATATAGTTTGTCATGATTAGATTAGGATTTAATTGTAAAATAGTGAAGTAAAGGTAGGCGTCCCACAGGGTGGACGGTGACAGTTAAGAGGTTAATGTGGCGTGATAGATCGCTGTAGACACCTCAGATCAAGCGATTTGCTTTACTATACTGGCCTGTGCGTAATCAAAGACAAAAGACTAGTGAGTTTTATTTTTGTTCTGGAACTGATGATCCCATGCTCTGCTGCCTCACTGGAGCGCACTCGCCACCACAAATTACAATAGATCACTCTCAGTGTAATCTGTGAAAGTGACGGATGGCCTTCAGATTTTTCCATCACTGTTAAAAAAATTCCGTCAATGATGGAGATTTTTCATTTTAACGCGACCTCTGGACTTTACAGACTTTAATTTCTACCATCACCTCATTCTATGGGTTTCTTCATTGACACACCATCCAATTCAATAGCTTTCGAAAGGAGGGTCACACCGCTCCAAAAAATAATTGCACATTAAAGACATGAAGTATGTTCTATAGCAGGGTTCCTCAAATCTTACCCTGGAGGTCCAATCCACTGCAGAGTTTAGCTCCAACCCTAATCAAACTCACCTGTCTGTGATTTTCTAATGATCCTGAAGACACTGATTAGCATGTTCAGGTGTGTTTGATTAGGGTTACAGCTAAACTCTGCAGAAAAGTAGATCTCGAGGTCCAGATTTGAGGAGCCCAGGGGTGTATTCCAGAAAGCATGGTTAACTTACTGTCAGATAAACCCTGAACTTTCGGTTGATTAACCCCAAACCTTGCTTACTCGAAGTATGTGGTTCCAAAAACGCGTCCGGGAGTAAGTTCATTCAACTCAGAGTATGCTCCTGTTTAAGACTCAAGACATTCTCAACAGAGCGACGAATCGACGAGTCACTATGGAAATGGACGCTAAGAATAAGCACGCCATGCTGCTTCTTTCTTCTTCTTCTGTTCAAAGGTCATGTAGGCCTTATGCTTAGTGCATATCGCCACCTAATTGATGGTTTTGCAATCATTTTTAATTTTTTTCCATTTAATCTTTAATCCTTGAGAATAAGAATTATATTGTTTATTTGATGCTAATTATATATTAAGTCACATCAGATGTGTATTTTTATTATAGAAATACATTATAGAAAATACAGATCCATGTATGAGATGATAATATAAAATGTAATAAATATATATATATATATATATATAGGCTAATATAATAAATTAAACATTACATTTTCATAATAGTGTTTTATAATTTATACAGATAACTGTTATACAGTGAGGAAAATAAGTATTTGAACACCCTGCTATTTTGCAAGTTCTCCCACTTAGAAATCATGGAGGGGTCTGAAATTGTCATCATAGGTGCATGTCCACTGTGAGAGACATAATCTAAAAAAAAAATCCAGAAATCACAATGTATGATTTTTAACTATTTATTTGTATGATACAGCTGCAAATAAGTATTTGAACACCTGAGAAAATCAATGTTAATATTTGGTACAGTAGCCTTTGTTTGCAATTACAGAGGTCAAACGTTTCCTGTAGTTTTTCACCAGGTTTGCACACACTGCAGGAGGGATTTTGGCCCACTCCTCCACACAGATCTTCTCTAGATCAGTCAGGTTTCTGGCCTGTCGCTGAGAAACACGGAGTTTGAGCTCCCTCCAAAGATTCTCTATTGGGTTTAGGTCTGGAGACTGGCTAGGCCACGCCAGAACCTTGATATGCTTCTTACAGAGCCACTCCTTGGTTATCCTGGCTGTGTGCTTCAGGTCATTGTCATGTTGGAAGACCCAGCCTCGACCCATCTTCAATGCTCTACATGAGGGAAGGAGGTTGTTCCCCAAAATCTCGCAATACATGGCCCAGGTCATCCTCTCCTTAATACAGTGCTGTCGCCCTGTCCCATGTGCAGAAAAACACCCCCAAAGCATGATGCTACCACCCCCATGCTTCACAGTAGGGATGTGTTCTTGGGATGGTACTCATCATTCTTTTTCCTCCAAACACGTTTAGTGGAATTATGACCAAAAAGTTCTGTGTTGGTCTCATCTGACAACATGACTTTCTCCCATGACTCCTCTGGATCATCCAAATGGTCATTGGCAAACTTAAGTCGGGCCTGGACATGTGCTGGTTTAAGCAGGGGAACCTTCCGTGCCATGCATGATTTCAAACCATGACGTCTTAGTGTATTACCAACAGTAACCTTGGAAACGGTGGTCCCAGCTCTTTTCAGGTCATTGACCAGCTCCTCCCGTGTAGTTCTGGGCTGATTTCTCACCTTTCTTAGGATCATTGAGACCCCACGAGGTGAGATCTTGCACGGAGCCCCAGTCCGAGGGAGATTGACAGTCATGTTTAACTTCTTCCATTTTCTAATGATTGCTCCAACAGTGGACCTTTTTTCACGAAGCTGCTTGGCAATTTCCCCGTAGCCCTTTCCAGCCTTGTGGAGGTGTACAATTTTGTCTCTAGTGTCTATGGACAGCTCTTTGGTCTTGGCCATGTTAGTAGTTGGATTCTTACTGATTGTATGGGGTGGACAGGTGTCTTTTGCAGCTAATGACCTCAAACAGGTGCATCTAATTTAGGATAATAAATGGAGTGGAGGTGGACATTTTAAAGGCAGACTAACAGGTCTTTGAGGGTCAGAATTCTAGCTGATAGACAGGTGTTCAAATATTTATTTGCAGCTGTATCATACAAATAAATAGTTAAAATATCATACATTGTGATTTCTGGATTTTTTTTTTTAGATTATGTCTCTCACAGTGGACATGCACCTACGATGACAATTTCAGACCCCTCCATGATTTCTAAGTGGGAGAACTTGCAAAATAGCAGGGTGTTCAAATACTTATTTTCCTCACTGTATATGCCAATAAAATATAATAACCATATTAGAGCAATATATAGGCTAACCTTATTTATTACTTATATTATCTGTCACGCCCACTGAAGGCTCGTCAGTAGATCATACATGCTCTGATAGCGCTGAATTGAACTAATCCTGGAACATAACCTGCTCCAAAGCAGGTTATCTTCAGAGAGCAAGTTGCTATGGTTACTTACTTACCCTGAAGGTAACCTCCGATTTTGGAACCGAAAGCTGAGGTTATCCGCTCACTTATCCTCAAACATACCTGGGCATGTCACATAACCTGCTTTCTGGAATACACCCGTTCTATAGGGTCAGATAAATATTTTGCATCTTGTTTTGGAGCAGGGTGACCCTCCTTTGGAAAGTTATTGAACTGGATGGTGTGTCATTGAAGAACCCCATTGAAAACAGTGATGTACATATTTAACATGAAGAGCAAATAATTGTATATTACAGACTTGAAGTATGTTCTTTAGGGTCAGATAAACATTTTGATACTTGTTTTGTAACAGTGTGACCCTCTTTTCAAAAGCTATTGAAGTGGAAGGTTTGTCAATGGAGAAACACATAGAATACAGTGATGGTACTTTTTGAACATCTGCACTAAATACTTGTACATTAAAGACTTGAAGTATGTTCTATAGGGTCAGGTAGATATTTTGCATCTTGTTTTGGAGCGGTGTGATCCTTTTTTCAAAAGCTTTTGAACTGGAAGTTGTCTCAATGCAGAAACCCATCCCATACAGCAAAACATATATTTTGAAATATATTTCGAAATATAGAAAAATGGCCAAAAAATATATTTGATAAAATATATTTTAACATATATTTATGTATGTATATTTTCTGCTAATGCTTTTTGGCCATTTTTTGTATAGACAGTTTCATCGGGCGCACACGCCTGGCCCGAAGTTAACTTCCGGTCTGTGTTTGTTTATCAGTCTTGTTAGTGGCGCCGGCTACAAACGCAGTTAAAGTGATGAGTAATGAAGTTGGGCTCAGGTTGTTGTGCTGTGGGATGTGTTTCCCATACATTTATTTATTTGTGGCTACCCGCCACAATATCAAAACTGACAGATTTTCCAAAAGGCTTCGTTGAATAAACGAGCACGTAATGCAGGTTTAAAAATCAAAACGAGATGCGGGTGTTTTTATGTCATTGTATTTATGAAGGAACACTGTCTTTAGAAAATGTTCAATGTCATTTTCAAGTCCTGCCATATGTTTATTCCATTCTATTTTGAATTAGTGATGAACACCCTGCTGTTATTGAGAATTATAGAGGATCAGATGTTGATGTTTTAAAATTATGCCACCATCATGGAGATCAGTGTTTGTTTTAGTTGGGCTCTTGACCCTTGACTCCTGTGTTAGGTCTCTCTCTGTAACAATACATGTTCTGTTGTAAAGCAGAGAGATCAGTGCTCTACAATGATCAGATAGTTGCCATGAACTTGTTTGTTTATATTCAAAATAATTTCAGCTTCCTTGTTTAATTTACATGTTTAGGTTTTGCATAATCAACCCTGTAACACCATAGCATGCAAGCAAAGTGTTTCTCTAGATTTATGTCACGTATATAAAAATTTGAGCTCTGGTTCTTTTTACATACACAGAGACATCAAGAACCAGCAGATGAATCTCAACAATGGTAACAATCAACAAAATGCTTCAAGCTGCAATGCATGAAAAACTCCCATCATGCAATGCAGTATGAATAATTATTGTCACCACTGTTGAAGATCATATGATAAAAGTTCATGTCTAAAAGCCTAATTCTAAAGAGAATTTTTTTTTTTCTTCTTTCTTTTTTCCCTTTTTTCTTTATTCTTTATATTGAAGCATTATGGTGGCATTAAAGGAGTCTTATTCATTTTTTTCCTTTTTGAATTTTAAGCAGTGTATGTTTGGGCATAAAAAGATCTACAATGTTACAAATCTCAAAGTCCACTCCAGAGGGAGATATTTAGTTTTTTAAGAAAATCCATTTTCAAGAGCTACAGCGAACGGCTCGTTTGGACAACAAAGTTATTTTCCTGTATTTGTGATATCACAAATTGGTCCATTAGAATATCATTAAAATAAATCCGGCCTACGTAAAATTCGAATGGTTGGCGGGTGGGGAGAACCCTTGGTTGAGCACTGCACGTTTCAAAATCGAAACCCGGTGCGGGTGTTTTTATATCACTGTATTTCTGAAGGAAATCGACTCTCTTCAGAAAATGTTGGATGCCATTTTCATTTCATCTTGCATGTGATGCCTGATAAAGCAGCTTTTGTGAGCGGAGAGCTGCTTTGTGTACAGGGTTACCTGGGAAACCTCGCTCTCTACCACTCCAACAGCGCCTCCTGCTGGCAGATAATTAATTTGCATATATATGCCGCCACAAATAGTGTAAATCTGTGGGACTATGGTATAAATAAATTCAACTGTACAACAGTTTCACTGCAATTCATGTCATAATGTTAGAATTAAAGAACAATAAACATAATATATATTACCGTTGCACTTATCTGTACATAGTAAACGCAGTTATTTTTAAGCTGTTGTTGACATCTTATCTAAAACGTGATTTAGCCAAAAAAACAACAACAACAACAATAACGTTACCACTTTAATAGCCTATGTCTTGCAATATCCGTGCGTGCAAAGGTTCTGCACGATCCTCTTGTTCAATATTCTTGAGGTCTCAATTGATATGGCAATATTGACTAACTTGCTGTTTTGGTAAGGGGCGGGGCAGTACTGAAACACCATCTAAGCTGTTCGCCAATCACTACGCACTGGGACAGCTAACCAATCACAACACATTTCTTTTTTCAGAAGGCGGGCCTTCAGGTAAAGCGCCTTTTGTAAAAGAGCATAATAACACCCCATTATCAGAAGTTTTTTTTTTTTTCTTCAATAATCAAATGTACTTCATAAAAAGAAACATTAAAACTACAGAAATGTATAACAAGCTGTGAAACAATATCACAATTGTTTAGAAGCAAATTTTTTTGAATTGCTGAAAGTCTCAAGAGCCCAACTAAAGCAAACACTGACCACAATTATGGTGGCAATGTTTTTTTTTTTTTTTTCGCCAGTTGATTTCATCCAAGGCTGTGGCTGAAGTCAGTTGTAGTTCTTGTGTTTCTCTTTTCTTCAGTGATTTTTATTGTTAACATCAGGTGTTCATCACTAATGCACAATCACCATTTAATTAGTCTTAATTTTATCATTAACTTTAACTCTTTGAGGACTTGGGATATGACTTGAGACTTGCTTGTGACATGAAAGAAATAGGCTTGTTTGAGATGAGCAACATCTGCGCAGAACCGATCACCAGTGATCACCGCGAGGTGCATGCCGGTTAGAAAAGTGTCCGAGTTACGTCCGCCTTGCTCTGATGTCATGTTGACGTGTGCCAAAAAATCCGGCTGTGTCGGATTGAGCAGTCGCATGCAGTTGCTCGCCACGGACTGCGCTGATTCAAAGCATGATGGGAAACGACTGACTGACGACACAGCTTAAAGCTCACTGGTTCAGACAACCGTGATGCTGCGTTCTCTTCTAAAATGTTTTATTTTTTTAATCTGATTTCATGCTATTATGTATTTAAATTGTGCATAAATATTCCCAAACTCTATGACAGTGCGATCTCTGTGTGAGATATGTGATTGTTGTCATAGTTTCTATAAAAATCTAAAATACATGTTTGAATTAAAATTAAAATGGATGATAAATACTCCTTTTGTATGTAATTAAATAGCTTTAATGGAATTAAATTGTTAATCATATTTATATTCATATTAAAGCAACAGAACTGAAGTTATATCATGTTTATCAGCAGCACAGCATATGAGTGAGAATAATGCAATATCTGCCTTTGATCTCGTAGGTATCTCGTAGGCGCATCTCAAACAAGCCTATTGACGTGGTTCCTCTTCTGGTGAAATCAGCTTCTTAGTTCATGGGTGGAACAAAAATATGGCAGGACTTTTAGTCTTTGGCCCCTTGACTTTCCACCTCTGATGATGAAGGAGCCCTACAGCTCAGCACCAGAGGTAATTTTGTAATAAATTTTCAATAATTTTGTTCAGTGTAGTTACTTTTATAATGATGTAACTCAGTTACTATTTGTGAGAAGTAACTAGTAACTAAAACTGGTTACTTTTTTAAAGTAACGTACCCAACACTGTTATTTACCCAGTCAACACGTGAGATCACGCGATGATCACAGTGATATCACACCATTCTCATACGGTGATCCTCACAGTGTGAGTAATATATGAGCTCATTGTGAACTCAAAAAGATGAGCGGGGTTCTTGTTTCTGTTAGACATCTACAAAAGCGCTAATTGAGAATTAACAGATTTAGATGATGATGTTTTATTGTTTTGTTTGATGTTACCATCAATGTGAGTAGTGTTTGCTTTAGTTGGGCTCTTGACCCTTGACTGTACAACATTATATTTTTTGGGGGTGCTGTAACTGTGTTTGAAAAGCACATTTGTTATGGCAAGGAAAGCCAGAAAAGAGACTGCAACCAGGTGATATTGGTTTGTTACTGATGATAACAGTGCAACCATCACCTAGATTCAGTATGCAGTCTTTGTGAGGAGTTATTAATCTAAAGCTTTTAATAATAGCTCTGTGATTATACAGCATAGGCCCCAGCCGTGTCATAATTGTTTATTAAGGATTTTAAAAGAAGACACAAACATTTTGAACTACTATGTCATTTAAACACAAAGAGAGACATCAAGAATCGGTGTATGAATCTCAACAATGGTGACAATCAAAAGCTTCATGCTGCAATGCATGCTGGGTACCTAGTCTCTGTGCAGTGAGTGCACTTTGACCTCACATTAGTATGAGCACACAGTGAGGGCGCTGTGAGGTTACACTTTTAGCTCACTGTTACCTCACATTATGACCTCATCACGAGTATCCTGTGAGCTCATGGCAGAGTCCTGCACGGGTCCTGTTTGATAAACCCGCACCCGCCCCGCACCCGCAGTAGTTAACCGAATACCCGACCCGTTATCCGACAGCAACACTAATTTAATTCCGAACCCGACCTGACCCGTTTGACATAAAAACCGCAACCCGAACCGCACCCGCATTAAATCTACATAAGGCAGACAAAACACCTTTATTTTATTTTTAATGTAACAAGCAATTAACAAGTCATTCTGAGTTAATGCGTTAATATTTTAATAATAAATAATAATAAATTTAATAATAACATTTAACACACGCAGCCCAACAAGTTAACAGAGAGAGAGAAAGCACCATTCAACGTGTAAACAATATAAAACTATTGCGGACTAAAGCTTTTATTCAAACTGTGAATCGATTAACTACAGAAAAGCGAGCAAAGAACGCTCCCTTTAATGTAATCACTAGACTTACAGCTGTCAATCAATGTCAATACAGCTGTCGATTGGCTACAGTGCTCAGTGTTTGCAAATCCCGCTGTAGAAGCAGAATGTCAGACCGAGCGCACGAACACAAGCACGAGACAATTTGAAAGGAGCTGCCTATCAACGTGTACTGGATTAAGTCGAAATAGTCTTGGTTATAATTGTACCCGCAACCCGCCCGTGCCTGTCACCAGTCCGACCCGCACCCGCACCGCACCCGACACGTCAATATTATTCCACCCGTTACGTCAATTTTTGCGGTTCACCCGTCGGGTACCCGTCCGCGTGCAGGACTCTGGCTCATGGTGACATTGCTGTGAGATCAAATTGTTGACTGGGTAGTAACTAGTTCCACAGAAATTTTACGTTCAGTCAATTTCTGTCTTCAAAGTGTTGCCTGAATTGTTATTTTTTTAGTTGGTTCAACATTTACTGAAATAGTTTTATAGTCCATTCAACTAAAATGTTTTAATTTGTCAAACATTTAGAAAACTACAGACAATTGTGTCAATTAAAATTTAACCATTTACTCCATGTGTTTCATATGTTACAATATACATATTTTACAATACACTACAGATTGTGTCAAAGCAGCTTTACAGTACTAAACAGAAAATTCGTATGTTGAAGGAACCAAAATTCCATTGTTCTTCTCGAAACCAGCAGTTTAATTGCAGGCTGCAGCAAAGTCAGATTGTGTAGAGGACTGGTCTGGTTCCTGTGGTCTTGTCCCGATGGCTATCTAGGTGACGAGGTCTTCAGAGGTGATCTGTCTCTGGGACTCATCTCCGCTGACATTCAGGGCTGTCGAGGTCATCTCTAGGTGCTGATCCACTATCTGGTCTGGATACGGACTGGATACGGGTGACTGCAGTGACCATCTGATCTGAATACAGTCTGGATCTAGGTGCTTACGGTGACCTCGGAATAAGATACTAATATTAGATACTAATATTAGATTGTGTCATCATCTTAGAGAGTGGAAGTACAGAATGAAGCAGAATCTCTTAAGCACACATAAGGTTACACATTTCACTCTTGCCATAACTTGATTAATAGTCAAACAAGAAATAAAGTAATAATATAGTATCAATATGAAGGATCTGGCAGCTGGGCATCCACTCCTTCAGTAGTTGCAGTGGAGTGGTCTGGACATGTGCCAGTGATTGGTACCTTGGAAAAACTGACTGGCCAGCATCTGAAAACTTGCAATGATGAGACAGCACCAATTAAACCTTTGGCCACACCCCTGATGGAGAAAGATAATTACAATTTATCTCCAAAAATATAATGATGCCTTTTAAATTATTTAAAATGTAATATCAGTTAATTAAATTTGTGACGAAACAGAAGTTGCAATCTTTTTTTTTTTTTTTTTTGGCACACAAATCTCAATTCATCGCACAACACAGGGAGCATTGATGTTGACTGTGTTCATTTGTTGCAAGGATTTGCAACAGAACATACACAATTCATACTATAAGCCTACACTGTAAAAAATTGCTGTAAAATTTACAGTAAGTTACTGGCAATTTTGGTTCAATCAATAATTACAATTGTACTGTAACAATACAGCAAACTCTTGCATGCTGTAAAATTGTTGTGACGGTGTAAACATTTGGTAAACTTATTTCATTTGATTCTACTTAGAAGGAACATTTCTTAACATAAAACTGCAAACGCTTAATTTGTAATAGTAAAGTTACTAAAAACATGACTAACTCAAATCGTTGCAGTTTATCATCACGTGGTAAAGCACTTAACAAATAAATCATCACTGTATCAGCAACTCTACAGTTACTGTCTTTAAACAAAGCAGCAAAACATCAGTGTTTGTGGCTCATCATTGACTGAAGCACAGGCTCTACTCTCCACCGCAATGGTGATCCACAAAACTAAATTAAACTAACAGATCTCTCTTGTGCAAAATAATACAGTTCAGTTAAATATTTACTCTCCTTATAGATAACACCTGCTGTTAACAAGCAGAATCACTGAATGAAAGAGAAACAAGAACTACAACTGACTTCAGCCACAGCCTTAGATGAACTCAACTGAAATACAAGACATCATTAAATCTCTGAAGATCTGATTAAACAACTCCACAAACAGCATTACCAGCTTCACACATTACAATTTGACTTTATTTCTGTCATATGTCTATAAAAATAATTTGAGAATTAACAGAAGTTTAGTTGTTTTATTGAAAACGTTTAGTTTGACCTCACCATTGTGGCGGTCAGGGTTTGCTTTAGTTGGGCTCTTGACCATCAAACTTTAATCTTAGCTTTTTTCTGGCTGCTGTAACTGTGTTTGTAAAGCACATTTATTATAGCAAGAAAAAACAGAAAAATTTGTGATTACGTGCTTTTGATTGATTATTGATAATGATGTAATCATTATCTAGTGGCTAGATTCGCTGATCTTTAAAGGAAAATTATTATATATTTTTTTTTTGGTGTGTGTGTTTACAATCGCTATATGACCCTGAATGAGATGACAAACTGCTACTGAAAAATTGTAAAAATGTCTTATGCACAAAACTTTTAGTACTACGGCAATGATTAAACACACACAGACATCAAGAATCAGTGTATGAATCTCAACAACGGTGACAATCAACAAAATAAATAAACAGATCAACTCTGAACGTCACAAAACATGCTACTAAAAAATAAAAGCACATAGCAAGAATTAAAGACAATAAGTGGACAATTTTATAATTTATTCATGCCGCAATGCATGCTGGGATTCATGGGTGAGTTTTGTACTGTGCTGGTACCCAGCATGAATCGCAGCATTAAGCTTTTGATTGTTACCATTGTTGAGATTCATACACTGATTCTTGATGTCTGTGTGTGTCTAATTGCTGCCGTAGTACTAAAAGTTTTGTGCACAAGACATTTAAAAAAAACTTTCAGTAGCAGTTTGTCATCTCATTCAGGGTCATATAGCAGCTGTAAACAACACCAAACTAACAAATAAAAAAAAGTATACCATGTCTTTAAAGATCAGCCTCTGAACGAGATCAGTGAACCAAGCCACTAGATAATGAAAACATCATTACCAATAGTCGATCACAAGCACGTAATCACACATTTTCCTGGCTTTTCATGCTATAACAAATGTGCTTTACAAACACAGTTACAGCATCCAGAAAAAAACTAAGATTAAAATTTGATGGTCAAGAGCGCAACTAAAGCAAACCCTGGTCGCCACAATACTGAGGTCAAACGAAACGTATATATGTTGTACATTTGTGTATACATACATGCATTTTAAATAATACGCTTACTCTTTTTTTTAATATACAAGTATTGACAAATTAAGTCTAAGTACAAATTCAGTGCCACTTACTTGACACATTAACTTGACATACACTTAACATAGCCTAAATATTCATTTTTCTTCGGACACACAACTTCTAAAACACTTCTAAATATCCACTCAAAAACATTGGATATGCAGTACATTTTTGTCAATAAATTGAGTCTAAAAAATAACATTTATTATTGCAACTTGGTGCAACTTACCTGACGTGTGAACTTGACAAGATGGCACTGCTGTCTCTCCTGCGAAGTCACTCAGGCATGTGCACCTGTACCTGCAGAATGATCTCAGTGTTGGCTGGTTTTGTTTTTATTAGTTTAGTCAACATTAGTATAGTTAATTGTTGACTGGATTTGGAAATACCCTTTCATTCAATGTTTTTCAAATATATTTGTGTAGACTTAATATAATATGTCCTCTCAACTAAGCCCAAGCAATAAAATTAACTCAACTTACATATTTTTGCCCTTTCAACATTTAGCGAATTGGATTTTTTTTACAGTGTACAATAAAAAATTGTTAGCTGGGAACCTTATTTATTCTGATCTGTTGTGTTCTCAATAATGAGGTCAGATATTTTTCCATCCATTCTTCCATTCTTCATGCAGATGCCAAATAGTATGTTCTGCACAGAAACAAACTCTCTGGGCCTAATCAAACTAAGACAGAATATTCATAGCATTTTACAATATAGGAACAATTGGTTCCTATCTGTTTACACTAGGTATGAATATTTGACAGGGTGGAGTTTTTTAATGAGCTTTCTATAACAACTTTTCCTGGTTTTCTGTCAATACAGATGGACATTGTTGTCTTTGCACAGCCTGCTTTTTTAAACACAAATTTGAAATCATGTGCCATGACAAGAATAGAGGTCTAAGATGACAACAAGGAGAAATTACATTTTTGCTTTAAAAAGTGTTGTTTAAAAATGTGTATAAATATAATTGAAATGTGATCTTTGCATTCTTTTGATATGTTGAAAATATGTCTTAGCGTGTGTTTTGTCTTTTTTGTACACATTTGAATATAAATTTGAATTTTAGCTGGAAGAGACACAAATATATTTAATGTGTTTCCTCATTAGATGAGCAGATAACCATCATATAAAATTATCAGTCACATATTTAGTCAGGTTATTTGGGTGAAGATCACGACATGTAAACTCATATCAGGTGAGACCCTATTTACATGCTTAAATGAGAATGACATGCTTTAGAGTTACTGTCAATCAACCCATTTTTGCAGTGTTATCTTCAATAGCTGTTAGTGATACTGTACATGTTTCATGCTTAGGCTAAATATTGAAATCCTCAATTAAACTTTCATTTGTAGATCATCTAAATCTCTGATATTCACCCTGAGAATGAACTATTAGCCTTTTCAAAACAAATATACATTATCATGTGTACTGAGTTGTGATTTATGCGTAATAAGGGCATTAACAAAATCAGAGGGCTGTTTGTTGTTGTGAGAGTTGTTTAAAGGGTTTACAGACAGAACAGGGAGGAAAAAAAACAACTAAATTCAATGTTTTATACTTGTACTTGTACTTACTTTGTAATTAATTTAAATTAATTTGTAATTCTGAGCAAAAACTGTTTCTACACGTTTTATTTATTTATTTAGTTAGTTAGTTAGTTAATATTATTTTTGTTATTATTTATTGTGCTCATTTTAATTAAACTGGCAGTTTTACATACTCGTGCTGTGTTACTACATTCCCCACTCTCCTCATTTCAGCTCATTTTTGTTTTGTCTCTTAATTTATTTCAGAAAATCAATGCCTGATCTGGTTTGTTGAATAAATATTGAACACATCAGATTTCATAATGGTGTTCAATGTTTTTAAAAGTAAGTATTTATCTTTTCCTGTTTTGATTTAGAAACACTGACAACTGACTCTTTGGTGAAAAAAAAAAAAAAAAAAAATACATGAATCATTTTCTTAATAGAAACATGTGTATTTTATGTACATTTCTGCTCACATATTTTTTGTTACAACCATGTGAATATTTACTTATAATGTATAGTTCATAACAGTTTCATCCCAATGTCATGCACAAACATCACCTCAGACGAATACAGAAGAATACTGTATTCATCCTCAGAAAGTCAAACTTCTTCAACAGTCTACATTCAGTTTATCAGTTAACGTGTGTTCCAATTCCAGAGATGACATTTTCTGAAACTGCAATCACAAAACAAACTAAATTTTCTTTTAGCAAGCAAATAAAAAGTTTAATGGCACTGAAAATGGTTATAGACTTATTAATAACATAAATTAGTATTGCACTATTGCTGCATTTTTTTTTATTGTTAATTTTTATTTATTTATTTCTAGCTCCGATTGGTTTTCTTTGCTATAACTGACTATTTTTCTTAGAGTTAAATTTTAAAATGCATCTATAAGTAATATAATGAAATTATTTTGATCAAAATCATATTTCAAATAACTTGGAAAGCCCTACAAAAAGTCACTTCTGTCAACTTGTCAAGGTCCCTGTCATCCTGCTGGCACTGTTATTTTGCGGTAATGCAAATATGTTATTTGTACACAGTAAAACCTCCAGTGTTAAATCAACACTCCCAGTGTATATATAATCCACACTCATAGTGTTAAAAAAGTAACACTGAAGCAGTGTTAAAGTTAATGAGATAATTAGTTTAGTAATTGAGTGATGATTGAGCATTAATGAAGAACACCTGCTGTTAACAAACTGAACCATTGAAAAAAAGAGACGAAACGAGCAGAAAAACAAGATCTACAACTGACTTCAACCACGGCCTTAGATGAAATCAACACAAGATAAAAGAAGACATTAAATCTCTCAAGATCTCAGCAGAGGATGATTAAACAACTCCACAAACAGTATCACCTGCTTCACACGTTACTAACCAGATTGACTTTAGATGTTGATGTTTTAGTTTTGTTTGAATTACCATTATCGAGGTCAGTGTTTGCTTTAGTTGGGCTCTTGACCCTTGACTTAAAACATTACAGTTTCTTTGGCTGCCATAACAGCGTGTTTGTTTAGACATGTTAGTTATGGCAATCAGGTGTTGATGGTTTGACTTCTATAAAGAAATCACCAGCATTTAGTGATGCACATAACTGGTTTCATGCAGAGCATTGTCACTGAGTGATTAAAATTTATTTTGTTCACATAAAATATAAAGCTTGATCCATCAGTTTTAAGATTAATCTGAAAGACTTTTGAAAGTAAATCGGCACTGAAAGGTTAAAACTGCATTATCATACAGACATCAAGACTCAGCATATGAATCTCAACAATGGTGACAATCAACATATTCAGATAAACAGATCCTCTGTGAACATTACAAAACAAGCTACTAAAAGTCACAACAAAATAGCAAAACAAAAGGAAATGGTAAGAATAAAAGAAAATACTAAGACAACTGCATAATTTATTCATGTCGCATTGCATGCTGGGAGCCATGGATTAGTTTTGATTGGTGCTCCCAGAATGCACTGCAAAATGGAGCTTTATGTTGATTGTCACCATTATTGAGATTCATATGCTGATTCTTGAAGTCTGTGTGATGAAGAAAAGTACATTTTCAGTGCAGAATATGTTTCAAAAGTCTTTCAGATTAATCTTTCAGGTCGTTATGTGCAGAATCTCAATAACAAAGTTAACTAATAAATCTGTCAGTGACTATACTCCAAATTAATTCAGTTCCTCAAGCCACTATACGCTGATTACATCTTTATAAACGTAACCAACTACTGATCACATTTTCTCTTGGCTTTTTTTCTTTTCGCCATAACTAACATGTCTAAACAAACACGCAGTTATGGCAGCCAAAGTAACTGTAATGCTTTAAGTCAAGGGTCAAGAGCCCAACTAAAGCAAACACTGACCTCGATAATGGTAATTCAAACAAAACTAAAACATCAACATCCAAAGTCAGTCTGGTTAGTAACATGTGAAGCTGGTGATGATGTTTGTGGAGTTGTTTATTAATCATCCTCTGCTGAGATCGTGAGAGATTTAATGTCTTCTTTCTTGTGTTGATTTCATCTAAGGCTGTGACTGAAGTCAGTTGTAGTTCTTGTATTTCTGCTCGTCTTGTCTCTTTTTTTTCTCTTTCTTTCAGTGATTCAGTTTGTTAACAGCAGGTGTTCTTCATTAATGCTCAATCATCACTCAATTACTAAACTAATTATCTCATTAACTTTAACACTGCTTCAGTGTTACTTTTTTAACACTCTGAGTGTGGATTATATATACACTGGGAGTGTTGATTTAACACTGGAGGTTTTACTGTGTACTCAATATGTTTTTTGCAATCCAATTTTGATTGGCTTGTTAAAGTTTTTCCTGCTGCTGATTTGTCTGTGACTGGAAGGGAGTTTGGGTGTGAGAGCAGCAGGCGGAGGTGAGAGGACGCAGTCATGCAGAGAGTTTCAAAGGGAAAATTGGTGATCTGTGTGTAGGCCTAAATTAAAGTCTAAACAGCTTTGTAAAGTTTAAAGAACAGAGTGTCTATTTACACTAAGTGCAAATAGCCCACCTTGTTGCCAGAGGCTATTTACACTAATGCCGAGTTCACACTGCACGATTTTCAAACTCGTCGGATCGCTGTTGTTTTCACACTGTGTGACTATCTGGGGTAGCATTCAGTCGCTGCTGTGTTCACACTGAACGATGGATCGGCGACAGGGGCTTTCACATTGCACGATTTCACAATAGGAAGAATCGCCGACAACTCTGTCTGATCCGCAAACTACCTTTCACAACAAAACACACGCGAGAAGTGATAAGGAAATAACGTGAGAACCTGCGTGTGTCAGACCGTTGTTCTTAAGAGAGACTGAAAGTATTAAAAAAATATAGCCTGCAAATTGTCTATGCGCTGATTTCCAGCTACAAAAACAAAAACAGATTATGCAGGAGGGAGATGCAGGGAACAGGGGTTGTGTTCTGCAAAGAGTGGTAAATAATAATTTTGCAGTAACTGTTATGCTGATGTTGCGGCTGGTCAAGCGTTTGTGCTTGTTTCTGTATGATATAATTGTACATTAAAATACTGATATGGTCTATAACTCCTCACGGAGCTTCCCTCTGCCCTGTATCTTTGTCTCTCGTTGGCTGAAGGTCATCGTGATGTAGTTTTCAGTCAGAAATCATTGCACACAGCAGGATTGTGAATCGCCGACAGCTCCAGATATTTAGCATGCCAAATATTTCGCGGGCGTCGGCGACGTGTCGGCGATTCTCTCAGATCGTGTCTTTGGTAATTCACACTGCACGATTGTCACTCGCGTGAACGAGCTCCGATTTGCCTCCGATGTCGGGCATTTGTCGGCGATTTATCAAAACCTGTCGGCGAGTGAAAAATCGGGCTAAAATCGTGCAGTGTGAACTCGGCATAACTCCACCACATATCATATCAGATCGGAAAGGCATTTCAATAAAATGAAGGAAATATTCAGAAAGTGGGAGATAAAGTGCCTCACGGGTGTTTATCGGTTAGGATTAGGATTTGGGGTAGGTGTAGGGAGGGCTTTATTGTCCCAATAAGGTGGCATCCATTTAATAATTTTAATAAAAAAATACAATTTACACTTAATACATTATTATTGCGTACTGTTTCATATTGGACTACATTACTGAGGTGCAGATATTTGCCACTATTTGCAATAGATACAGATATAGATAGACAAAACCTGAAATGTAATGAAATTTTGCTTCTACCATCTAATTGTTGATGCAAGTTCCAAAGATTTAATCGTGTGAAACTAAGACACTCTTCTGTACACCAGGCTGTCCTAGAGCTGAATAAGGTACACATAAAATGAAAACTCAAGGAATTGTGCTTTTTTTCTGTTGTTTTTGTTTTTTGCTTTGAGTTCTGTTGTATTTATTGTGTCTATGTCTATTGTGAATTGTGTTATGTTTGTGAAGAGTTTGCAAGAAACATACAGTTATGCAAGAAAATGTCAGACTTTGTCTGATAATAAAGTTTATATATGTCTATCTATCTATCTATCTATCTATCTATCTAATCTATTTGCAATTAGTATAAATAGCAGAAAATACTGCTATTTTTACCATAGTGTAGACAGAATCATTCGTTATTTGTACTTAGTGTAAATAGCCTCTATTGCTAAAAAATAATAAAAATGATAATTTACACTCAATACGTTATTGCATACTGTTTTATAATGTACAGTGCTACAGTAAAGAGGTGTAAAGATCTGCTAGCTGCACTAAGTAGTATAAATAGCGTCTATTATTGCAAAGCAAATACTCCTATTTTTACATAGTTTCAATCAGGGGTGTCAAACTCAAATCCTGGAGGGCCACAGCCCTGCAGAGTTTAGCTCCAAACCTAATTAAACACACCTGATTCAGTTAATCAAGTCCTTCAGGCTCAATTGAAAACTACATGGAATGTGAGTTGGAACTAAACTCTGCAGGGCTGCGGCCCTCCAGGAACTGAGTTTGACACCCCTGGTTTAACAAGTCTATCCCTATTTGCACTTGGTGTACATAGCATCTATCGCTTTTTTCACTTAGTGCAAATAGTTGCTGCTGATATTTTATCTAGAACCAAACACATTTCATTCAAGCCCTTTCCACTCTGTGCACGATGTTTTTCTCCAGCTGAAGACGCTAAAGCACCACATTAAAGGGATAGTTCACCCAAAAATGAAAATTATGTCATCATTTACTCACCCTCAATAGTTCCAAACCTGTATGAATGTCTTTATTCTGCTGAACACAAAGGAAGATATTCTGAAGAATGTGGGAAACAGAGCAGTTCTGGGGCACCATTGACTTCCATAGTATTTTTTTTTTTTCTACTATGGAAGTCAATGGTGCCCCAAAACAGCCTGTTTGCAAACTTTTTAAAATATCTTCCTTTGTGTTTGGCAGAACAAAGACATTCATACAGGTTTGGAACTATTGAGGGTGAGTAAATGATGATAGAATTTTCATTTTTGGGTGGACTATCCTTTAAGACCTATTTTAACCACAGTAGTTAAAGGGGTCATATGATGTAATTTCAAGTTTTCCTTTCTCTTTGGAGTGTTACAAGCTGTTCATGCACAGATAAGATCCCTGAAGTTGCAAAGATTAAAGCCCCAAAACCAAAGATATATTATTTATAAAAGTTAACCCCTTAACTGTCACCCACAGTTTTGAACAGAGACATTATAGTGCACTACCCAAACTTAATTTTTATAATTCATGAATGAAAATATTTTGTAACATGATTTTAATGTACCATTTACATGGTAATGCAATGTCTGATTTTAAAATGGGTTTCAAAGGATGAATTTTGAAATTTTAAGTTTTCTACTGATAAATAATTTCTTAGGATTTCTAATTTGTGATAGAGAAAAAGGCAACTAAGAAGACTTTCTGTGACAAAGGTCAGAATTCATGTCATGATGGAGATTTTTTTCAGGTGCACTCTTGTCATAAACAGAGGTGTCAAATCCAGGGTCAGAAAGTAAAAGTCCTGCCATGTGTTTATTCCACCCATGAACTCAGCAGCTGATTTCACCAGAGGAGGAACCAACTCATTCCTTTCAAGTCACAAGCAAGTTTCGAGTCAAATCCCAAGACCTCAACGAGTTGAGGTAATTAAGAGATAATTGAGAGACTAATTAAATGATGATTGTGCATTAGTGATGAACACCTGCTGTTACTGTGAATCACAGAGGATCAGATGTTGATGTTTTATTGGTTAAAATGATACCACCATCATGTAGATCAGTGTTTGCTTTAGTTGGGCTCTTGACCCTTGACTCCTGTGTTAGATCTCTCTGTAGCAATTCATGTGCTGTTGTAAAGCGGAGAGCTCAGTGCTGTGCAGTGAGCAACTGTTAGTTGTTTTCATATGATGAGGTAATCATCAGGTGCTTACCTGTTTGCATCCAATATACTGTGTATATATATATATACATACAACATTTTTCATTTTTTTAATTTATGTTCTGCTTTTGAATAAACAACTCTGTGAAACCACAGTACGCAATGAATTTACTGCTGTAGTAGTTATAGAGAAAGAATTTTAAATCTAATGCATTTAAACTCCAGTCCTACTCAGACACACACAGACATCAAGAACCAGTGTATGAATCTCAACAATGGTGACAATCAACAAAATGCTTCATGCTGCAATGCATGCTGGGTAACACCACAGTATGAATAATTATTGTCACCACTGTTGAGGATCGTATGATAAGTGTTCATGTCTAAAAGCCTGAGCAATATAACTCTTAACTTTTTCCAATATTTAATATTACGATGGCATTTGTTTAATAGTAAATTCCTGCAGTTCTGTAACAGCTGAACGTCAGTAAATAAACCAAAGAGAGACACCTTCATGATGTTCATTCAAGTGACATAAAAGCCAAAAGTGCAAGCTCATCTGCTTCCTCAAGCTTTTAATTCAGCAATGTGCAAATGTTTGTTGTGAAGCAATATTGCAATTGCTTAAAAGCAATCCATTCTCAGTTACTAAAAGGGTCAAGAGCCCAACTAAAGCAAACACTGATCTCCATGATGGTGGCATCATTTTAACCAATAAAACATCAACATCTGATCCTCTGTAATTCTCAATAACAGCAGGTGTTCATCACTAATGCACAATCAACATTTAATTAGTCTCTCAATTATCTCTTAATTACCTCAACTCGTTGAGGTCTTGTGATTTGACTCGAAACTTGCTTGTGACTTGAAAGGAATGAGTTGGTTCCTCCTCTGGTGAAATCAGCTGCTGAGTTCATGGGTGGAATAAACACATGGCAGGACTTTTACTTTCTGACCCTGGATTTGACACCTCTGGTCATAAATTAATCTATTACTTTTCCTACATAATTTTTAACAGAAAAGTGGTAAAATACCTATTTAGGAGTCTTAGACCTTTCCAACGATATATAGTTTGTCATGATTAGATTAGGATTTAATTGTAAAATAGTGAAGTAAAGGTAGGCGTCCCACAGGGTGGACGGTGACAGTTAAGAGGTTAAACTTTCAGTTGTCTGCTTTAATTAATCATTAGCTAATGATTTGCAAAGGTATCATTATGTTATGACTTTACTTGTTGATTGGACTTTTCAGTATTAGTTGTTTCAACTAATCATGTCAAGTTTAAAAAAAAAAAAAAAAAAAAAGTAATCACTTGTGAACCTCAACAATGGTGACCATTAAAAAAAAAAGAAGAAAGAAAAAAAAAAAACAATCATGCAGCAATGCATGCTGGGATCCATGGATGAGTTTTGTACTATGCTAGTACCCAGCATGCATTGCAGCATGAATTTTCTTTTTTTTTTGTTTTTTTATAATGGTCACCATTGTTGAGGTTCATACGCTGATTCTTGATGTCGGTGTGAGTCCAATTACTGCTATAGGTTTAAACTTTTTTTTGTGGCCAAACTGTTTAGAAACTCTTTTGTTAACTGACTGTCACAAACACTTTTACTATAATCAATGCAACATTCACTTAATTTAGACCAAATAATTTTTTTGAGTGCATGCAAATCATTAGTTAATGATTAATTGGAAGTTTAAAGGCATGCCTTTTGACCCAATGTAGTAATTAACATATGAATTTACTTCATTACTTAATAAAATAAGTTATTAGGTAATTAATACATTATGACACATTTAACTAATAACAATTTATTGATTATTTAATCTTCGAATCACATCGAATGTTCATTTGTTGCTGATGCAGTAATCGTTAATAAATGGTTTAGTTATTTGTGAGTTATGCATTAACTAATGAATATCTTTGCATTTGTTAAGCATGAATTAATGCATATTAGTGTCACCGTATTGTAAAGTGTTACCCATATTTCTCATCATCAGGTTTCATATCCAACACTGCTGCTGAACCAAGAACAGCAGGTAGTCCAGCTTATGGCTGTGTGCTTTATAATGAAGCATACATCTGCAGCGGTTCTCAGTATCACATGTACTGCAACACAAGAATGCATCATTTCTATTACCAGAGGGATCAAGACCAACACCAGTACCACTGCATGAGTAATGACTGTATCTGTGTTGGTAATAATGACAGCTGTGCATGCTACAATGATACTAAATCCTGCTTCTGTGAGACTTTCAGTAATAACATCACTGTCCCTACAGCAGTTAGTCCGGTCTATGACTGTGTGCTTTATAATGACACATATATCTGCACTGGTGCTCAGTACCACATGTACTGCAACACAAGTGTACATGATTTCCATTACTATAGATACCATTACCACTGTGTAGATGATAACTGTAACTGCATTGGTGATGGGGACACCTGTACATGCTACTCTAATACGTCATCCTCCTGCTTCTGTACAAATTCTAGCAATAGCATCACTATCCCTGCAGCAGTTAGTCCAGTCTATGACTGTGTGCTTTATAATGACACATACATCTGCACTGGTGTTCAGTATCGCATGTACTGCAACACTAGAATGCATAATTTCTACTACTGGAGATATCAGAACCAAAACCAATATCAGTACCAGTGCTGGAGTAATAACTGTGACTGCATTGGTAATAAGGACAACTGTACATGCTACAGTAGCACTTTGTCCTCCTGCTTCTGTGAGGCTTACAGCAATAGCATTGCTCTCACTACAGCAGTTAGTCCAGTCACAGACCCTGACTGTGTGCTTCATAATCAAATGTTCATCTGCACTGGTGCACAGTATCGCATGTACTGTGATACACGTATGCATGATTTCTCCTATCAGAGATATCATTACCAATACCAGTACCAGTGTGTGAATAATAACTGTGACTGCACTGGTACTAAAGACACCTGTACATGCTCTAGTAGCACTTTGTCCTCCTGCTTCTGTAAGACTTATGGTAATATCATTGCTCTCACTACAGCAGTTAGTCCAGTCTATGACTGTGTGCTTTATAATGACGCATCATACATCTGCACTGGTGCACAGTACCACATGTACTGCAACGCAAGTCTACATTATTTCTATTACAGTAGATACCATTATCACTGTTTAGATGATAACTGTAACTGCATTGGTGATGGGGACACATGTACATGCTACAGTAACACTTCATCCTCCTGCTACTGTACAAATTCTAGCAATATCATCAATATCCCTGCAGCAGTTAGTCCAGTTTATGACTGTGGGCTTTATAATGACACATACATCTGCACTGGTGCTCAGTACCGCATGTACTGCAACACAAAAATGCACTATTTCTTCTACAGGAGATATAGAAACCAAAACCAATATGAATATGAATATGAATGCTGGAGTAATAACTGTTATTGTGTTGGTAATAAGGACACCTGTACATGCTACAGTAGCACTCTGTCCTCCTGCTTCTGTGAGACTTACGGCGATATCATTGCTCTCACTACAGCAGTTAGTCCGGTCTATGACTGTGTGCTTTATAATGACACATACATCTGCACTGGTGCTCAGTACCACATGTACTGCAACACAAGTCTACATTATTTCCATTACAGTAGACACCATTACCACTGTGTAGATAATAACTGTAACTGCATTGGTGATGGGGACACCTGTACATGCTACTCTAATATATCATCCTCCTGCTTCTGTACAAACGACAGCAGTAGCATCACTATCCCTGCAGCAGTTAGTCCAGTCTATGACTGTGTGCTTTATAATGACACATACATCTGCACTGGTGCTCAGTACCGCATGTACTGCAACATAAAAAATCATTATTTCTTCTACTGGAGATATAGAAACCAAAACCAATATGAATATGAATGCTGGAGTAATAACTGTAACTGTATTGGTAATAAGGACACCTGTACATGCTACAGTAGCACTCTGTCCTCCTGCTTCTGTGAGTCTAACATCTTCACCCCAACTACTGCAGGTGAGCATGTTTCTAGACTGGAATGTGGTGTTTGATTTTACTGTATTCATGTTGTATTGATGAGTTTCCTCATTTCAGGTCTTATCACACTGCCGGACCAGTGCATGGTAAGCTGAGTATTTCAATTTACACAGCACACAGAGTTTTCAGTTTTAATTTGTAAATCTCAATAATGATTTCAGAGCCAGACCTCAGGAGGATGTTCTCAAGATCTTCTTGAGCAGGTCGAGAACATTACAGCTCAAGTGCTTCCTTTGGACGTAAGTCTTAAAGAGAAAAATGACACAATAATCAGATCAAATCAGTATAATAGATGACTGACATAGCAGCGCAGTCTTACTGACTCTCTTGACATTTACATGAACAGTAACTCTATTTATCTGATCAATGAATTAGACTGTGATGAACATTTTGACTGTGGTCTTCAATGCTTCAGAGAAGATTTTAGAGACATCATCAGCAAACCCAACTGAATTAGCCTCCTATGGAAACCGCATGTTAAAAACCAGCGAGAAACTAATTTCTACATTAGTGAAGCCGACAGTCACAAGTGACAGTGTCGGTTTTACTCTTCCTGCTGTAGGTAAGTGAAGACAGTTATTACTGATGATTAAACTCAGATAATATGTGATGTCAGTGACTTTTTATAGTCTAGAGAGCAGCAGTGGGTCAGACAACAGCAATGATAAATGCAGATAAAGTACAATTGTGTAGAGTCACAAATGTTGTGACAAAGACATTCTTATATGTCGTAATGTCAAAGATCAGTATTTTGGTGTAAATTCATCCATTATTAGGTAGAAATGTCTTGGGGGATGGTTCACTTACAGTAAGGTTGTGGAGATCACAGTGTGAATTTTTGCTACATTGAGCATAAAACTATGGAAGAAAGATTGAAACAAAAAAAACATGTTGAATTGCACTAACTGAAAATAATAATAATAATTAAAAAAATAATAAACAATAATAATGCACTGAATTAACAGTGCTTGTATTTTAATGTCTTGTATTTTCTGGGCTTGCATTTTTAGGTCCTGAAATTTAAGTTTATGTAAGCTGTGAATATTTCAATTCAAAACATTTCACACACATTTTCATAATTAAAAACTAAATCATTCATATTCACTTTCCAGAATTAACTTCCGAAATATTCAATCTGTTTAAAAATACGATGTATTATATTTGACAGGCAATTTTCAGTCTATTTTATTTCACTTTACAAATTCGTATCAACAAATTCAGTGGTTAAAATTCAGCAGAAAATTCCAAGTGGATATAACTGCAGACCGGAGATCTCCAAAATGGGGCGTGAACTCCAAAAGTGGGCAGAACCTCCAAAATGGGGCAGGGTCTCTTCACCATTGGCTCTGGCTTCAGCCAATTGTTATTGACTTACATTTCAAAATAACACTTTATAAATTAAACATTGTTTCTAGTTTTATCTAAAATAAAATATGATATATAAATCAATATTCTCTGTGAGAGCAAAGCCCAAAGCTCGTGGCCAGTGGTGTTCGGACCGGAGTTTGAACCTCTGTTTTATGATATAACCGGGAATCACCCGTGAGCTCTCCCGCGAGCCATCCCAGCGCAGCACAGGGGAAGATTTTACTCTATCGCTTTGTTTTAAGGAACAGGGGCATCCCGGGGCTTGAAATTCGCAGGGTAGGATGGGGTAGTGAAGCTGGGTGTAACTAAAAAGGTGCCATTGTCCGGTGAGGTCCGGTCAGGGAGTTATGAACGGCCCGGCTCGGAGATCTCATATCGCATAATCATATTAACTGCTTATCTCCTGAACTGCAACTTTCTTTTCAGCACCAATTTCACTGGTTAAGGTTAGAGTCAGGTGTGGGGTAGGTTTAGGGGTTAGCATTTTTTGTTGCATAGTGTAAGAAATTAAATTAACACTGTGCTTGACACAACCAATAAAATCTTTAGAATCAGCTGTGGGGCGGAGTTTGCGCTGAAGTTGATTGGAAGAAAAAATTGCGCATGCGTGTCATGTGCCTGTCTGTCAATGGGAGGCCTATTTTGGAGCTCCCACCCCGTTTTGGAGTTCCCGCCCCCATTTGGAGATCTCCAGGCTGCAGTTATACCCTTCTCGACAGAGGTGGAAAGTCCAGGGGTCATAAAGTAAAAGTCCTGCCATATGTTTATTCCACCCATGAACTCAGCAGCTGATTTCACCAGAGGAGGAACCAAGTCATTCCTTTCAAGTCACAAACGAGTCTCAAGTCAAATCCCAAGTCCTCAAAGAGTTAAAGTTAATGAGATAATTAAGTGACTAATTAAATGATGATTGTGCATTAGTGATGCAAATCTACTGTTATTGAGAATTACAGAGTGATCCTCTAAATAATTAATTTAATGTTGATGTTTTATTAGTTAAAATGATGCCACCATCATGGAGATCAGTGTTTGCTTTAGTTGGGCTCTTGACCCTTGACATCAGGCCCGGAGTGGCATTCGGGAGAACCGGGAGAATTCCCGGTGGGCCGCTCTGTCCCGCTCATAAATTGGGCCGGCAGACTCCCCTGCTTTTTTAAAATTTATTTAAAATTTATAATTTTTTTTACATACACAGAATAACGTCTATGTGTTAAAGTTACTGTGTGGCTGATAACTAAGCTAGTATCACTAGATTTGAATTTAACATTAAAATGTGACGTTTTCTGTTGTCAGAGCGCGCTCTCTCTCTCTCTCTTCCTCTACACAAGCGCGTGTCCCAGGTCGTTGCCATGGAGACAAACCGAAACCATTAATGCTGTGGTGTGAGTTAACGAGAGTGCGCTAATCGCGGGAAGAATAAAATGGATAGTAAAAAAAAATAAATAAATAAAAAGAGCCAGGATAAAAAAAAGAAAGGCATTGGAGGATGACGCGGCCAAATGTGTCAAACTGACAAATATTTTTTCAAGACGACAAACGAGCACACATGAACTGGCGACTCAAGGTACAGTGACTATCAACATTTACAGTTATGCATTTGGCAATTAAATGTAAGTGATTTTAGCCTTTTCTTTCTTTCTCTCGAGATGCTTACTGATTTTCCATTTATTTATTGATGACTGCTTGGCAGCTTTCAATTTTGAATTGAACTTTTTTTTAATATATATATATATATATAATGTTACAGTTGTATGTTTTGTAGCAGAAATGTTTCATATAATTTATTTTATTATTTTATTTATTACATTGACGTGGATAAAAAAAAAAAAAAAACAGTAGTGCAAAAAGTATATTTTTTTTAAGTAAGATATAATCATCAAATAATGGCCTGATTCTAGAGACTGATTTCTGATGGTACATATGATGTGATAACTTTTCATTGATAATGCTTGACATGTGAGTGTACGTACACATTCAACAGCGCAGAAAAATATTAAAATATATTTATAAAATATATTTTTCACAAAATGCTTTGAGCTTCTGCGTCACAAACACACAAGAATCAGTGTATGAATCTCAGCAACGGTGACATGATTCATGCTGCAATGCATTCTGGGTGCAGCACACAATAGTCAACCATGGCTCCCAGCATGCATTACAGCATTGCGTCACCGTTGTTGAGATTCGTACACTGATTCTTGATGTCTGTGTGTCTGAAAGAGCTAACAGTTAAAAACCCAAATTCAGAATTTTTTATTTTTTTCTCAGGGTTAGTAATGTGAAAATTTTATTTGTTAAGCATAACAAGCCATTTCCAAGCAGTGATGAGCTCAATGAGAAAGACTGCTTTATAATATTAAAATCTGTATTACCATCAATGAACAGCTATTATCAGCTGATAACCTTTGAGTCTAACTGTCTTTGCACACAACATGTTTTCAAAATGCATTGTGGCAACGAAAACAAGCATATAGATGAGCATAAGAGTCAAGAGCTCTATTAAAGCAAATGTTATTCACCATAATGGTGACTTCAAACCAAACTCTTACTTTCAATAAAACATCAACATCTGAACCTCTGTATTTCTCAATAAGAGCTTCTCTAGACAATCTGACAGAAATGACGTCAGTCTAGTTAGTAATAATGATGCTAGTAATGCTGTTTGTGGAGTTGTTTAATCCTCCTCTGCTGAGATCTTCAGAGATTTAATGTATTTTATTTGTAGTTGTTTTGCAGGCTGTGGCTGGAAGTCAATAGTAGCTGTTGTGTTTCTGCTCGTCTCTTCTTAAGCAGGTGTTCGTCACTAATGCTCAATCAGTACTAGATTAATCACTTAATTATCTAATGAACTGCAGTGCTGCTTCAGTCTTATTTTTAGCACTCTGTAGTATGCATACTGAGCAGAGTTAATTTCATTGTTTCATCTGGGCTGACCCATGTGGGGCCCTCATGGAAACCACGGACAAAACTGGCTGGGGCCCAGTTAGATAGCCCAGGTGCCACCCATCTGGGCCCCACATAAGTTTGTTGGCTGGGAAGGAATGACTTGGTTCCTCCTCTGGTGAAATCAGCTGCTGAGTTCATGGGTGGAATAAACATATGGCATGACTTCACACTTATGTCGAGACACCCCTCACTGCAGACTGTAGCGCAGTGACATCAGGTATTTACGTCACATATGTTTACCGCGCATGCACAAAGTGACGTATGCGCATTACGTGGTGACGGTAGGTGTTTTCGCGTCGTGCGTGACGTAACACGTCATAAAAACGCATGCGCATACTTAACAGAATACTCTAATAAAATGTAAAATTAATAAGAACGCTAAGGTGGAAAAAAAATAAAACAATAAAATGTAATACAGCACATATCCATGATTTTAACCATGTCTCATCTCAGGTAAAATGATATGGAATTACAGAGTTTATTCTGTAATATCTGTGTAGTATTTTATTTACAATTTATTAACATTCTGTTGCACTTTACTTCACTGTGTATATTGTAATATTACCCTTTAACGGTGCCTTATATATTTCTTATGAGGCTAGTCAACATTACAAAAGACAACGCAAGTTGTCACCTCCAGTGGCGCAGATGGTAAAACGTGTGTTTTTCACATTCTGACGCGATTGACCCAGTTTTGAATCTGCCTTTTAGCAAAGTTTTTTCTCCTTTTTCAAATTTCAAATCACATCAAAAAAGCATTTACTTTCAATATTAAAGAAATAATCAAAAAGTTGTGAGGGAGGGCTTTATTGTCCCAATGAGGTGATATCCATTTAATAATTTGAATTAAAATTATAATTTACACTCAATAAATTCCCAGTCAACACGTGAGATCACGCGATGATCACAGTGACATCACACCATTCTCATACGGTGATCCTCACATTGTGAGTAATATATGAGCTCATTGTGAACTCAAAATGTTGAGCAGGTTGAGAGGAGGCAGTTCAAATATCAGTCGCTGGGGGACATTCTACTTCCTGTTTCTCAACACTATCACAGAGATATCACAGTGCTCTCACATGATGAGCTCATGAGTGCACGCCCAGCTAACAGATTTCTGTTATAAGATGCAAGTGAAACATATGTTACCATCGTGGTGAGTAGTGTTTGCTTTAGTTGGGCTCTTGACCCTTGACTTTATAATGTTATATATTTTTGGGGCTGCTGTAACTGTGTTTGTAAAGCACATTTGTTATGGCAAGAAAAACCAAAAAGAGACTGCAACCAGGTGATACTGGTTTGTTATTGATGATAACAGTTGTCACCTACACTCAATATGCAGTCTTGGTGAGGTTTTATTAATCAACAGTTTCTAAATATAAAAGCTCTGTGATTATACAGTATAGGACCCAGTAGTCTCATCAATTATGAAGGATAAAAGCATAAGACACAAACATTATTAACTATCCTCTTATTTAAAAACAAAGAGAGACATCAAGAATCAGTGTATGAATCTCAACAATGGTGACAATCAAAAGTTTCATGTTGCAATGCATGCTGGGTACCTAGTATCTGTGCAGTGAGTGCACTTTGACCTCACTTTAGTATGAGCACACAGTGAGGGCGCTGTGAGGTTACACTTTTAGCTCACTGTTACCTCACATTGTGACCTCATCACGAGTATCCTGTGAGATCAGGGTGAGATCACTGTGAGATCAAATTGTTGACTGGGGATGTTTTATTGTTTTGTTTGATGTTACAATCATAGTGATTAGTGTTTGCTTTAGTTGGGCTCTTGACCCTTGACTTTATAACATTATATTTTTTGGGGCTGCTGTAACTGTGTTTGTAAAGCACATTTGTTATGGCAAGGAAACCCAAAAAGAGACTGCAACCAGGTGATATTGGTTTGTTATTGATGATAACAACTAGTGGTGGGCATAGATTAATTTTTTTAATCTAGATTAATCTCACTGTAATCTTGGAATTAATCTAGATTAATCTAGATTAAAATGGCTCATTTGAATTCTGCCAAGTAGATAAGTAAACAACTAGCAGTCATCAAGAATTTAATATTGATAATAACATTGAAGACATTGTATGATTATTCCTTAAAGATAAGGTTTTAGTAGTAGTAGCCTATTACGTTCTGCCCAATGTCTTCAAGTGAAACCGAACTTTTATTTTGACGGGTTGCCGTGAGGATAGTTTTTCTCAAATGAAACGCTCGAATGCTCATGAAGTGACTCTCAGAGCAGTTCTGGAGATGTTGTTCATGTATTTACGTCCTCATTTAGTGAGACGACAGACGTTAATATCGCCGTAAGCATCACGCGGTCTTCTGTATGAGTAGTGAACAAACCCGTGCGTCTGTGCCATACATTAACACAGAGACACACAGAAGTCATATTTAAATAGACGTTTTGCTGCTTAATATGTACAAATAGGACTGGGAGTGTGTTCACTTGTGTGTGCACTTACGTTTGTTTGTGTGTGTGTGTGTGTGTGTGTGTGTGCGAACCGAGGCGGAACTCCGCTGTCTTGTGATACAGAGAGCGACCATGTAAGGTAGAGACAGAAATGACTTGCCGATTTCCATTGGGAAGCTTCTTAAAAATAAATTTTCCCTGAAGCAAACTCGGCGGCTTCATAGCTGCATCCATGTTAGCACGCATGCACACAGGTTCGAAGACTCGTTCTCGCCCCCTACAGTGCAATCGGCTAGGTATACATCCGCGCTAAAATATCAAGGTGAAAGTCATCATAGCTTGCGTAGTATAGACCCAGCTCCCAACCCAACTTTGAGAATAGATTAACGGCGATATTTTTTTTATCGCCCGATAAGAGTCTCACGTTAACGCAGCACGTTAACGCCGATAACGGCCCACCACTAATAACAACACAGTCATTAGATTCCATACGCAGTCTTGGGAAGTTGTGGCCTAATGGTTAGAGAGTCAGGCTCATAATCCAAAGGTTGCGGGTTTGAGTCTTGGGCAGGCAAGGATTGTAGGTGGGGAGAGAGAATGTACAGCGCCCTTGAGCAAGGTACAGAACCCCCAACTGCTCCCCGGGCACTGCAACATAAATGGCTGACCACTGCTCTGGGTGTGTGCACTTTGGACGGGTTAATTGCAGAACACAAATTCTGAGTCACGTCACTTTCATAATTATTTATAGAGAAATATAAAAGCATAAGACTCAAACATTATTAACTACTCTGATTTTTGATGTTTCTCTTTGTGTTTAAATGACAGTGTATGAATCTCAACAATGGTTACAATCAAAAGCTTCATGCTGCAATGCATGCTGGTGTAGCATCAGAACGAGTCAGACAAAACTAAGATTCGATCAGGACATCGAAACATGAGGAGCCGAAATTCAGGAGAACATGACAACGTCGTAAAGATGCCAAACTCAAAACTGAAATGGACAATCTGACCCAACAACTAGACGATACCAACCATGAGCTCCATATGGTCAGAAAAGAACTCAAACATGCTTATGAGCAGAAACAAGAGCCAAGGCAAGAGAAACATTTCTCAGCCTCACCACTGCTGAGCAGAGCCGAGTCCTACGTCCAAGAACTGATGCCTTAGCAACGAAGAAGCGAAGGGCCACAACCCAAAACCTCACCTGCCTTCGCCACAGAACTCTTTCCTGTCAACAAAGATAAACCTCCTTCCAAGCAGACCTTGGAGCTGCACTTGGGATGACCGTCAAAGACCTCGACAAGCTGTCTAAAAACATCAGCAAGTTCAACCCGAACTCCACAGAGGGCCACACCATCGAGGCTCATCTGCAAGATATCGACTTTTATCTAGAAATGAGACCTCATGTGACTGACAGAGACAGGTTGTACCTCCTTAGAGCAACGTCCAGTCCCGAGGTACGAAACTTCCTAGATCGACAGCCCAGTCGAACAAAGTCAGACTACCAGCTACTTTGTGAGGTCCTGATTAAAGAATTTACAGACCCAGAGTCCGAACATGGACTGTTAACTGCCTTGGAAACCAAACAAGGTCGACAAGAGACTCCACAAGCTTACTACAACCGACTCCGACAAGCTTACTTTGGTGCACACAACGAACCTGACCTTGAAGAGGATGTGAACTTCAAAAGCCTCTTCCTAAAAAATCTGCACCCTGGAGTCAGTCACCATCTAGGCGTCATGGCCTGTCCACGCTCCATGACCATCCAACAGTTGCGTGACCTAACACAGAAGGCCTACAACAAGCAGAAGATGGCCTCAAAGAAAGGTAACAAAACCTCCACACTCTTGAACTCTGTCACCAAAGACTCTAGCCTTGCACTGGACGACACCCAGTTGCATCACAATGCCAGAGTTTTCCATCAAGAGCACGGAGAACGTGACCCCTATGTCCACGACAGCTATCAGCCCAACCGCTGGAAAATCCATGGGACAAGCCACGCTTCTCAAGAAACCCAAAAGATCAGACATCCAAAAGTAATCGCCTGACTCATCCAAGAGCAACTCGTGTGGGTAAGCAACAACGAAACCCACCTCAGCACCACTCAGACGTGCACAGCGCTGAGTATGCACAAGAACAAGACAGCTTACCATCAGAAGACATGGAACAAGTCATGAGACGACTGAAAGAGTTCCTTCAAGATAAGCTGAACACAGATGACTACAAAATTGAGTCATGCTCGCTGTGACCAGCGACAGAACGGAAGGCCGGTGATCACATGGTACACCACCATATCAGAGATGACAAGCACCTGTTCAACAACCACCCCGAACGAGCACGTCTCTCACGGCCAACTGTTGATGAAAACTGAGGTACCAGAGAACATCACCTCAGTCACCCATCACTCACTAACAAACTGGTAAATGAACTCCAACTCCAAGAACCACATTCCTGTCTGTGCAACAGCAACCACCAAAGCACAGAAGGTCAGAAAGTCTGTCACATCCAGAAGGCAGCACAAGAGGAATGCAACATAGGAGAAGAAGTTTGCATCCCAGCTTCACACAGCCATGCCAAACTACCTCCGACTGTCTGCTAAAGAACTTCCTGCCTTTCTGGACTGACCCCCATTAGATCATGGACACGCCCTCATCCAAGCCAAGGATGCAGAGAGCCCGTCTTCACTGACATACCCGAAAAGGGGGGAGACAACACAGACTGAAACAGATCTGACCACACCTACACTATACCAGTAACACACACAACATTACCTACACCCAGAGGTACCACATCCACTGATAACACATTTAACAAACATATTCTTCCCACAAGTAGAATATCCAAATTTTAGCGTAACATAAAGTTACATACACCACCATGAAGGAACATGCAGCTACCCTCACCATAGTTAGAACATCTGACACTAAGTTAAGGTACATGACTTCCTAGCTGCACATGACATCCTAGCTCAACAGTAGTTGCAAACCATGCTAGGAAAACCCACAGCAGCTTTGTTTTGTTTTGTTCTTCTTTTACCTATCCTTTTCCTTCCCCTCTTTCTTTAGTAGGTGAAAAACCTAGACACCCTTCAAGGGTCAAAGGTCTGATATTAGGATTGACTCACTACACCTAATATCCATGCACGATAGGTCAAGTCATTTTACTACAAATGATGTCACCAGAAACTAAAGGTGAACACTCTTAAGTTAAGACAACTTAGAAGAAACAAACAAATCTAATCACAAAATTTGATCGAAGAATCAACATACTAAACTAAATTAGAACAACAATTTCCAAAATTGAACTAAAAACTATTCAGTTTACCGAACTAGATTGACCAATTGAATATAACCGCCTGTACCCGAATAACCTGATGCCCTGCACCAGTACAGTAACTGTCATGGAGGTGTTGTCTTGTTGTTTGCTGTGTTTGTGTCTGCTTCTTCTGCCTCTGATTATCCAGTGCTTGCCGATGTCTCCAACTCGACACATCGCCAATCAAGGGGGGTATGTAGCATCAGAACGAGTCAGACAAAACTAAGATTCGATCAGGACATCGAAACATGAGGAGCCGAAATTCCAGGAGAACATGACAACGTCGTAAAGATGCCTATCTCCAACCTCTGGAGCAAGCCTAACCAACAAGCCTCTTCCAGAACAGTTTGCAACATTAAGACAAAAGAACACTTATTGATAAGTGTTCAACGCAGGAAGGAGATCGTCAAATTTGGGGTAAATAATCAAGAGTAATGGTCAAAGAGATGGCCATCACATGTGTTCCACGAGAGAAATCACAAGCTTCTTTAGATTGACTCTTCCCCCACACATAGAAGACAAAGAACCAGAGGGAAATCCTTCTGTCCAAAGAACATGTCTTTTGGTCCCCACAGATCTACACAGAGACTTTCTTTTTCATATGCATATAAAATCATCCTAAAAGGAACTTTTCTAGGCATAACACTATATTATGTATGTAACCACACATTAGACTATCATGTTTTAAGCACATATTATGTATGTCTTTCTAATAACTATTGAATGACTTTAAGGTTAGTCGTGTTTGGTATGTATGAGTTTGACATTTCTAGCTTGAAACGTTTCTTCCAACTGATTCTTTGTCAAATGAATCATATTCTGGTTATAGAAATCACATCCAAAATTATACTTTGCAAGAGTGTGTAAAATTCAGACCATGTGACCAGATAACAAACTGATTTATGATGGAAGGAACAACCCTAGCTAAGATAATAGCCTATCTAATTGGTCAAGACACCAGATGGGATGTGTCCAAAAAGCAGAGTTTAAAACCTCAGGACAGCATCAAATCTGCCCCTTCTTCCCTTCTTCCCTTCTTCCCTTCTCCTCTTCTTCTTCTCGCCACCGCGTTTTGACGCTGTTTTAGCGCTCTTTGAGCGTGCTCTGGCCTACAGGCCAGTTGCTACTTAACACCATGATGAGAGGAAAAACCACCTAGTCTCGTTACTCATTTTATTCTTTTACTTTAGTTTCTTTTCTTTCCGTTGAGTCTCGTGTTCAAAAGTTAAGTTTGCCGCAAAGTCCAGCTCCGACTGCACCCGCTTCAAACTTCAACCAGCAACTGACTCCAAGACCATCCTCAGCCAACGCCCAACCATTGGCTTCCCAAGACATCACTTCAAAGACTACTGAACTTCCAGCCAATCACCAACTCGGGAAAACCCCTTTCCTGCAACGACGACGAAGACAGAAGGGAATCCCTGTAACACAAGGCAACGCAAGTAAAACAACTCCAGATTCTAACTGAACTGGTGCATTTAATATAAATTTTAGCCTCATTGAGAAACTCAATGCGAGGGTTAATTACGTGATTGATGGTTTGTTCAGGTCTATGCAATAGCACATATTGCTATAAACTTGGGATTTCACATTCTCATTCTCTTAAACTCATCCTTTCTCTCTATCTGCAACGTGTGAATGTGTGAATGCGTGTGTTCATGTTAGATTAGCTTATGTCTTAGGTTTATATAAATAAAGTCTTATTTATATTCAAAAGAGAAGTATCTTGTGTTTTGTGCTTACAAGTTAATGTCTTAATCTGCCGATCTTGTTACTGTGCTTATTAATAGTGTTTTCACTATATTTTGGATTTTAATATCCAGTGCAGAGTTGATGTTATACGGCTCGTTCAGTGAATCGCTGCCGACTCAGTGATCAGCCGCAGAACAGTGATTCTGTTCAAATTCCCTATAAAATCATAAATGATTCCCTTTGAGCTAAATTAAAATTATATTTATGTATCAAACCCTACACTGGGTATCTAGTCTCTGTGCAGTGAGTGCACTTTGACCTCACATTAGTATGAGCACACAGTGAGGGCGCTGTGAGGTTACACTTTTAGCTCACTGTTACCTCACATTGTGACCTCATCACGAGTATCCTGTGAGATCATGGTGACATCGCTGTGAGATCAAATTGTTGACTGGGTTATTATATTATATAATTATATAATTATAAATGATAATTTACACTCAATAAGTTATTATTGCATACTGTTTTATAATGTACTACAATACTGAGGTACAGGTAATTACCACTGTTTGCAATAAGTAGTTTAAATAGCAGAAAATCCTGCTATCACTTAGTGCAAATAGCTGCTGCCTTTCTTATTTTAATCTGTACTCTGTCATGGTTCTTGTTTATTTATTTATTTTGTATAATTTTGGACATTTTGGTTTTGCTTTGGCAATTCTGCATGTGAAATATTTAAGCCAATAAAATAGTTTTAAATTCAGCTGACTACATACAGTATATTTTCAGTGTCTGCATCCTATTTTATGCATGGTGCCTCCAAAAAACCAAACTGATAACAGTGATCTTTTATTAAGACTATAGACTATAAACATGACACATGATAAAGAAAAAAAAATTGCATCTACTCATTCTGAAATTAATAAATTAATCATCCTGTCATTCCTGACATACCTAGGTGTGCAGTCTTTAAATACAGTATCTCACTGCACCGTAGGCACTGGGTCTGTGAATACGACACCCGGCACTCCTGTCTGTATTGTGCAGAAAATGCACTCCAGTTCACGACACCTAATTTACATAAAAGAACAAACAATATTAAATCATTTTGAGGAAAGGCAAAAGAGCCATAAAAGGAAAATATTTTAAATGTATTTTTAAATATTATAAGATGGTGTTAGAAAAAGAGTGTTCTTTGCTTTGTCTGTAAAGTACCTAAGAGATTTAATTTATAATCATCATTAACCAACTAAATTAAAAAGTTTGTCAAGTCAAAATTTAGGTTGGCTTGGCTTGAGAAAGCATAGCCTGAAACAATTTGAAAGTTTTACAGTTGAGGGCAATACATTCTATCAGGAAAAAAACAAACAAACAAAAATAAACAGATAGTTGAGATGAGACAGACAGAAAGATGAGAAGAGAGACAGACACTCAAATACGTTTTACAGTATTCACTACGTTAAGGAGTTAAAGAACTATCTGTCTAGACATATGAAGTGGGCCTCTTCTCTGAATTTCGTCTCACTGATAATGTCCCTAAAAAGTCATATGAACATGACGATAAATTTAAGAGGTAACACTTTACAATAAGGTGTCATTGGTTAACACTAGCTAATGTATTAATTAACATGAACTAACAATGAACAATACATTTGTTACAGTATCTATTAATTTTTGATAATGTTAATGAAAAAGATGACACATATGAGAAACATACATACATACATACACACACACACACACACACACATATATATATATATATATGTATGTGTGTGTATGTATTTATTTTTTTGCAATGCATGCAATTCATTACTTTATTAATATAAGTATTTCTGCTCTATTTTAATACATCTTTAAAGTCTAATTTTAGGCGAAATAAGACTTTTAAAGACCAGCAGAATCCCTGTCACGTCGAATACTAACACATATCATAAAACATGTCATAAATATTTGAAATCGCACACATTTGCAATGACACTCTCTATGATTATGACCAAAGCATCCTTACAATTAAAAACCAACACAAACGCACATCTTTAAGAAAACAAAAGTAAGTGAATGAACCATTATTTAACCTGCGTATTTACGGTAAATACATAGGTAATGTAGGTACGTGACGTCACCACGCTACTGCGCATGCGTTTTATAGACATACTATACGTCACTTTGCGCATGCGCGGTAAACATATACGTGACATAGGTACCGGACGTCACCGTGCTACAGTCTGCAGCGAGGAGTACTTGCCTCTGTCTGTAATATATCTGCTTGTTTTACACTCTTTGGCCACCAGGTGATATTGTGAGCAAATTAAGCTTCCAGAAATTAACCCTTTTGTGAACCACTTGGCTGAAAAGCTAAAAAGCTTCATGAGGCTTCATCTGGCCATCACTAGATTTTGCTTGTTAACATCAGGTGTCTTTAATAATGGTCAATCATCACTTAATTAATCATCTAATTATCTCATTAACTTTAACTGTGCTTCAGTGTTAATTTGACACTCTTGAGTGTGGACAAATAAACTCCCGGGAGAGTTCACTTATCACTGGGCTTTTTGTTGTGAACCCTTATCCAGCACACCTGTTCATTATTTTTTAAATAGTCCTGAATACTGTGATTAGCTTGGTCAGGTGTGTTTAATTAGGTTTGGAACTAAACTCTGCAGGACACTGGCCCTCCAGGAGCCGAGTTGAAGAGCCCTGCCATAGCAACTTACTCTCTGAACATAACCTGCTCTGGAGTAGGTTCTGTTTCAGGGTTAGCTTACTTCAGCGCTATTAGGGCATGCGTGACCTACTGACCAGAGTCCAGTGGGCGTGACAGATTGGGCACAGTATTATATATTATTACAATATATATAGTTTTATGATATGTTAATTATAAAACACTAATATAAGTAATATATAAGGTAATATAATATTATAATATGGTTACTATATTTATTTTACTGGCATATATAATAGTTATCTGTAGGGATGCACCAATACCACTTTTTCCAGTACTCTCCTGATACCGATACTTTGATTTTTGGTACTTGTCGATACCGAGTACCGATAACGATATTTTCGTTGCATTTGTAAATTTTTTAATATTGGGTACAGAAACCAAAAGAGTATGTATAATGTTAGTTGGTTAACTTAATTTATCAAATAGATACGGTCAAACTGAAATTTATTCAGACACCTTCAACATTTCTCACATTATCACAGTTTATTCGCTATAGTTTATGGTAGTAAAATATGACAAGAATTTAGAGTTAAACTGTGTCAGAACAAATTCAGCTCGACAATATCAGATAACTTTGATAGAAAGGTATGTGATGGATTAGAATTAACCAAAATTATTCAGACAGCTGTTAGTATGACAATATTTACACAACTATCAATACTTTGTCAGGCAACCCTTAGCCTTAATGACAGCCTGTAGTCTCCTGGGCATGCTGTCAACCAGGTTCATGCAAACCTGAACTTCAGTTTTTTCCCAGACTCGGTCTGAATAATTTTTGGTTCCAAATTTGTATCAATTTCATACAGTAGTCCACTGTATGAAGAATTTTTGGATATAATATGTCACAGTTTACTTTATTTTGCTATCCTCACTTACATAAATGAACTATAATGTCCTGCACCCACTAGTAAAAAATATCAAAAATTATATTTGGTCTCTGAATAATTTTTTGTTTGACTGTATATCCTTCGGTTATTTTCACACTTAATTATGCACATTAAAATGTATTTTAAAAGTTTTTGTTATTTTCCCTGTTAATTTTTTTGCTCTATGGTACATCATCTTTAATTTAATTGCATTAGAGCTGCTCCATTGCAGCAGCTCAGTACTGTAATCACCTGTTTTGCTGTAATAATGCAGGGAACCACTCGTTATAAATCTCCTAACTGTGATATTTTCAGAAATAGAAGTCGCGTATTTCTTTTCATCTGAAACATGCTGCAATTTATATTCCAAAGCCACTCATATAATGCAGAAACACTCATAAAGCAAGCAAAACATGCGCAACGCGTGCACGTATTTGTGCTGGTGCAGAATGAGAGGGACAGTACAACCTAGCGCATTTCACACAGTCTGCTAATTTCACTTTCGCCAGTCCCAGTCAACACGTGAGATCACGCGATGATCACAGTGACATCACACCATTCTCATCTGGTGATCCTCACATTTACATTGACATTTATGCATTTAGCAGACGCTTTTATCCAAAGCGACTTACATTGCATTCAAGTTACAGTGTTTACATTTTATCAGCTCTTGCTTTCCCTGGGAGTGTGAGTAATATGTGAACTCATTGTGAATTCAAAATGTTGAGCGGGGCTGGGGGGGGGATTCTTGTTTCTTATTTCTGTTAGACATCTACAAAAGTGCTTATTGAGAATTAACAGAGATTTAGATGATGATGTTTTATTGTTTTGTTTGACGTTACCATCGTGGTGAGTAGTGTTTGCTTTAGTTGGGCTCTTGAACCTTGACTTTATAACATTATATTCTTGGGGCTGCTGTAACTGTGTTTGAAAAGCACATTTGTTATGGCAAAGAAAACCAAAAAGAGACTGCAACCAGGTGATGTTGGTTTGTTACGGATGATAACAGCGCAACATCACCTAGTTTCAGTATGCAGTCTTTGTGAGGAGTTATTAATCTAAAGTTTTTTAATAATGGCTCTCTGATTATACAGTATAGGACTCAGCAGTGACATAATTGTTTTTGAAGGATTTTAAAAGCACGATACGACACAAACATTTTGAACTACTGTGTCATTTAAAAACAAAGAGAGACATCAAGAATCAGTGTATGAATCTCAACAATGGTGACAATCAAAAGCTTTGTGCTGCAATGCATGCTGGGTGTCTAGTCTCTGTGCAGTGAGTGCACTTTGACCTCACATTAGTATGAGCACACAGTGAGGGTGCTGTGAGGTTACACTTTTAGCTCACTGTTACCTCACATTGTGACCTCATCACGAGTATCCTGTGAGCTCATGGTGACATCACTGTGAGATAAAATTGTCGACTGGGGAAAGTCGTGTATGCTTAAGGTTGAAAATAAATGATTTATTTTATAGTGAATGCCCCTATAAATTGTCTTATATTTACGATTCAGTTTTAATCCAAATGATGCATGCTATGTGAGCGAACATCAATAAAGATCACACAACAGAAGTGTATCTCTATCTCTCTCTCTCCCTACCTACCGTTAATTAACTCGTGCATTGTTTTGGTTACTTGTTTTTGACATATCCAACCGAACTACAAACGTTCCATTGATGTCTGTGAGAAAGGTATATTCACTCGACAGGCTTGCGCATCTGCACCGGCACGCGCTCAATCCACTCAGCTCTTTGCTTTTCAGTCCGCGCACATCAGCTATAAAGGCATTAATACTGAATGTTTAACATTATTCATTGCATAGGAAGAACAACGAAGGAAGTACAACCTTTGTTGAGCCTTTTTTACAATGGAATCGATGTGAGTGTCCCATTTCAGGTCCTGAGAGATGATGGATCCCAGGAACTTGAATGTCTCCACTGCAGCCACAGTGCTGTCTATGATGGTGAGTGGGGAGAGGGCAGGAGGGTTTCTTCTGAACACCATGATCATCTCCACTGTTTTGAGCGTATTGAGCTCCAGGTTGTTAAGACTGCACCAGACAGCCAGCTGCTCAATCTCCCATCTGTAAGCAGACTCGTCACCGTCCTGAATGAGACCAATAAGTGTGGTGTCATCTGTGAACTTCAGGAGCTTGACAGAGGGCTCTTTAGAGGTGCAGTCATTGGTGTACAGGGAAAAGAGCAGTGGGGAGAGAACACATCCTTTCTCCGGTTTAAATGTGCAGCTACAATACACGTAGGCGATTTAGAATTTTAATTTTATTTCTATATAAAATGTTTGCATATTGCTAAAACTAATCATGATATTGATATCTTTGTAGGACTATTGACTCAATAGCAAGGGAAAGAATGTCTGGCAAATATCAAACCTAAAACAAACTGTACAACTATAGAAAAGTGATTATACTTCTAACATCATTTGCTTGCCTAAATAGTTTGCATAGTCATTAAATAAACAACTATGTTAAATGTCAGCCCCTAAAATGCAAACATACAAGGCATTACAATGCAAGCACTGCTAATTTAATGCATTATTTATTCAGTTAGTGCAATTCAACATGCTTTATTGTTTCAAAGATATTTGTCATTATTTTTCTTCCATTAAAAAAAAAAAAAAGATTCATAAGACATTTACCAAACACTCAAAGAAGAAAAACAGAAAGTCAGTGCAGTTTATGGTGGTAATCATTTAGAGTGTTTTGCTTTTTTGTTTAATCAGAGGGTCAAGTCTTCATGGTTGGACCACTGGTCACCTTAGATAAAACCCCTCGACTTGAAACAAAAAGTTCTTCTGTGGACATCGATCTCATTGGGATCGCCAAGAATAACAATGAAAGTATGTCAACTATCTCTGTGTGGAAAAACAAAAACAAAAAAACAAATCATGAAAAGAAAAAAAATCATACCATTATCACTAAACCACATTTACTTACTTTTTATGTTTTTACATAGTATTGCATGTACTGTAGTTTCTGTCTCTGGCTCACAGGAGCTGCTGTGGCTTTCATGAGCTACAACACGATGGAGAATCTACTGAAGCCAGACTTCTTCAACACATCAAAAGACACGATTAAAACCATGATGTCTACTGTGATCTCAGCTACTCTTCCCAAAACTACCAACACTACACTCACCAAACCAGTCAACTTCACCTTCAGACACATCAGAGTGAGACTGAAACATGCTTTTGTCCAACCTGAGCACTGATGAACATCTAAAAACATCTAATATTCAATGTTCTGATATTTTCTTTAAGTTTGTTCTTCTTGCAGGAGTTTGATTCCAGCGGTTCTCTGTCCTGTGTGTACTGGAATATCAGCGAGTGGATTGTAGATGGTTGTTCTGTTTTAAAGACCAACAGCAGCTACACTGTGTGTTCCTGTGTTCATTTGTCAACATTCGCTCTGATTCAAATCAGCAGCCGCCCACCAAAGGTACGAAAGAGAACAAGTCAAACCTCCTCAAAAGATTGAAGCACTGAAAGCACTAGCATAATTCAAATTCAATCTACAGTAGATGATCAACAACACTAAGAATAGCACATATTTGGAACACATGTTTTCTACTGACAGATGGATCTGGTGATTTTGGTGTCTGTGACCGTGGTGCTGGCGTTCTTCAGTTTGGCCCTGTTGACCTTTGCCCTTTGTCGGTGGAGTCCTGTGCGTGATTGGATACATGGTTGCATTGTGCATGGTCCTGAAGGCTACAACAGGGAAGAGTGAGTTATTTATTTATTTTGTTTGTTTGTTTGTTTAGAATGAAATAAAACAGCTCAGGGCTTCCCAGTCAACACGTGAGATCACGCGATGATCACAGTGACGTCACACCATTCTCATACGGTGATCCTCACAGTGTGAGTAATATATGAGCTCATTGTGAATTCAAAACGTTGAGCAGGTTAAGAGGAGGCAGCTCAAATATCAGTCGCTGGGGGACATTCTACTTCCTGTTTCTCAACACTATCACAGAGATATCACAGTGCTCTCACATGATGAGCTCATGAGTGCACGCCCAGCTAACAGATTTCTGTTATAAGAACCTTCTCCAAACATACAACTGACTTCGATGAAATCAACTGAAATAAACAAATCACCAGCTACACTCATTATTAACCAGACTGACTTAATTTCTGTCAGACATCTTCAAAAGTGCTTATTGGGAATTAACAGAGATTTAGATGATGATGTTTTATTGTTTTGTTTGATGTTACCATCATAGTGATTAGTGTTTGCTTTAGTTGGGCTCTTGACCCTTGACTTTATAACATTATATTTTTTTAGGCTGCTGTAATTGTGTTTGTAAAGCACATTTGTTATGGCAAGGAAACCCAAAAGAGACTGCAACCAGGTGGTTTGTTATTGATGATAACAACAACACAGTCATCACCTAGATTCAATATGCAGTCTTGGTCTTGGGAAGTCGTGGCCTAATGGTTAAAGAGTCGGACTTGTACTCGTAATCCAAAGGTTGCGAGTTTGAGTCTCGGGCCGGAAGAGATTGTAGGTGGGGGAGTGGATGTACAGCGCTCTCTCCAGCCTCAATACTACGAATGAGGTGCCCTTGAGCAAGGCACCGAACCCCAACTGCTTCCAGGCACCGCAGCATAAATGGCTGCCCACTGCTCCGGGGGTGTGTACTGTACACTTTGGATGGGTTAATTGCAGAGCACAAATTCCGAGCATGGGTCACCATACTTGGCCGTATGACACTTCACTTTCATAATCATTTATGAAGAACTACAACAGCATAAGACACAAACATTATTAACTACTCTGTCATTTAAACACAAAGAGAAACATCAAGAATCAGTGTATGAATCTCAAAAATGGTGACAATCAAAAGCTTCATGCTGCAATGCATGCTGGGTACCTAGTATCTGTGTAGTGAGTGCACTTTGACCTCACATTAGTATGAGCACACAGTGAGGGCGCTGTGAGGTTACACTTTTAGCTCACTGTTACCTCACATTGTGACCTCATCACGAGTATCCTGTGAGCTCATGGTGACATCACTGTGAGATCAAATTGTTGACTGGGTTAACATTTCTGGTACCTGTTAACAATACAATGTTACATACAAGATAAAAAAGTTAACACCTGAAATGCTATTTCAACACTGGCTCGGCTTGTGGTCTTGGTTGCTCCTGGATTCTGGGTTTCTTCACTAATGGCAGTAACGTGCTGGAGATCCTCTTCCTGATCTTGAACTCTCATCTTTCCTGATTTATTGTGTCCCCAAAAATGAGATCAGACATTTATTTAATTTACCATCATATTCCATTTGAAATCCAGTCATGATATACTATTACAGTTGTTTTAACTGAGGTCCTGTTCTTATTTTGGTATCTGTGACTTTAAGAGAGGAATGTCGGAGGCAGTTTGTTTAATTTCCTTCCTGTGAAGGAAGTGAGACAAATCTATTCAAACTCCAACTGTCAAAAATCCAAATCCAAAATCAGACACACAGCAGCTTTGATCTGCTGTCTGTTGTCTGTCTGCATAACATTAATACTTTCAAACTTCAAACTTTTAAAACTACTTCAAACTTTTAGAAATGGATTTCTTAAGCCAACATCAGAATGTATGATCAATCAATCAATCATGTATGTATGTATGTATTTAAAAAAAAAAAAAAAACTGTCCAGAGACAATATATGGAAGAGAAGTAAAGCTTCAGTATTTACTTCAGAAATTCAGCTCTAGTCTCATTAAACAACTTTTCTTACCCATTTATTATAATGAAACTCCATTGTGGTTCATGAGTTTTAGAGGTTAAATTGATCTGAAGTCACTCAGCTCCTCTCGTCTCATTCCTGTCCAGGTTACGCTGCAGTACACGGAGTGCTTCAGATGTCTTTGCTGTGGACTCAAAACCAACATCAAAAGTGTCCCAAAAAACACAGACAACCACAACATCATTTTAACCCTAGAAGGCATGAACCAAAAAATAAAAAATAAAAATGCATAAAGGGGGTGAAAATGACCCACTTTGGAAATAATGATTTACCTTAAAAATAATTGAAGAAATAACAATTATATAGTAATACATATGTCTTATTATTGAAATATATTAAAATTTCTGTATCATCAATTATTTTAATTATCAAACATATTTTTGTCCAATTTTATATTGGCAAACAATTAAATTTATTCATTTTAAAATACAGTTGCACTTTTCCTATACAAACTCTAAACTAATTTAGATCTAGTGTAAAGTATATTCCCGACTGACCCTTCACTCCCACATTTCTCACAGACCATGTGAAAATGATCTGCAGGCAGAGACAGAACATTTCACATCAGATTTGCACCTTTCTAAGCATATCTTTTGGGCAGAGTTTGAACCTCTCCCTTTGTTTGGGCCTTCAGCTGTCCTTTGCTGTGGCCTTTATCTACTCATGCATCTGAAATCACATACAATCTGAGCAGGTTCTACATTTGAGAGCTTCATGACTGTTAAAAAAAGTATACATGTGTACAGTATGAGTACCGTATGTACTACATCTGTTGCCATTTTAGCATTATCATGTGAGCTGCGGAGTATCATTTGCCTGCCATTCACTACTCCTCACATGGTCTGTGGACAGTAAATTGTCCTTTAGATGTGAACTTCAGAAGTAGTAGGTCATCCAGGCACTTTTTTGCTAATTCTTAGCTCAGAGCAACAAACTCACCAAAGATTTTTAAGTAATCCATGAAGTTTCAAGGAAATAATATAGCCGACAAAACTGTATCCAAAAATACTGTCGAAATTCCATAGGTAATGAATACAGGTCAATTTGACCCCCTTTATGCACTCTTGAGGTACCGAGACTTTTTTCTTTTTCTATTTTGTGAACAAGAAATATAAAAATAACATTGATGAGTCAAGTTTAAAAAAAAAAAAAAAAATCATGGAATATTAAATATATGTTTTCATCGATAAAACATTTAAACAAATCACAGTGTGCCAGGTCGATTTGACCCCCTTAATGCATTCAAGGGTTCAGGAAATATAAAGCACCATTATTATTATTATTATTATAAGACCAATTCACACCGACAGACGCTGCAATGTGGACAATCACCATATTATTGTACCTCAATTCTCAGACTTTCCATGACCCGACCAACACCAACAGATCCCAACAGAGGTATCACTAATCAGACAAAATTAATGAACATTTCTCTTGCTGTCTGTTGGTTCAGAGTGAATTGGCCTATAGTATAAACTACAATTATATATAACTGTAACTACGCTCTTAACACTAACATGTAAACCTCATAATCTATTTTTAATTTTGTTTATTCATATATATATATATATATATATATATATATATATATATATATATATATATAAGGGAAAAAACGAAGGATTTTATGGTGGTGGGTGAAAAGCTTATTTTTCAGATTCCTCAGAATAATCAAACGTAAATGATTTCAAGTAAATGTTGGCAAATGGAAGATCTAAAACTATATCATGTGTGCATGGTAAAGGGAAATTAATTAACATTGTACAGCACAGTTGTTTAGTGGTAAAGTTATGATTTTGTAAATCTTGCACCATTACGTTTTTGTTTATTGAGCTCAGAAAGCTAACTGTTTCTTCTGCAAGGACTCATTTTACAATACATTACTTTATTCATATGCCTCTTACAACATATACATAAATAAATATATATATATATATATATATATATATATATATATATATATATATATATATATATTTTTTTTTTTTTTAGGTGGAAAGGCCACAGGTTTTATGGGTATTGTGATATACATTTAAAACTTAAATTAAATTAATCTCAATTAAAGTGAAAATGTATTTTCATGTGGCTTGAGGTTTTTCTTATATTTTTTTTTTCTTATTTTCTTATTCACATTTTAACATGAATAGAGTTCCCTGTATTATTTTAATGTATTTGTGTTCAAATATCTTAATAAACAAAATAATAAACAATACTAACTGCATTTATAAACTTTTTTTTTTCTTTTTCATGTTCCACAAAAGAAAAAAGGCTCCATAATAGACTGACCCTGATTTCAGAGGAATACCAGTTTGAGATATGAAATACTAAATCATCTTCCACAGAAATTTCTGTATTTAAACTGTAACACAAATAACCCTTAGAACTGCATGTTCACATTTCCTGTTATATTTACAACATGAGTCAATAAACCCAGTTTGAGGGACGGATGGCACTCGAAATGTCCATTTTCGTGAGGAAATGCTGCATCACTCCATTTACTCATTTGATCTTGAGGAAAAAATATTTAATATTGAGATGAAATGTTTGTCATGTCAGCAAACACCCACATGCACACACACACACACACACACACAGGGCCGCTGCCAAATGGATGCCCTAAGCAGGATTGTATTGTTGTGCCTCCTCCCTCAAATATTATGGAAATAAAAAAAATAAAAAAACAACAACAACCTTTTACACCTACTATAGTGGTCAAAATAGAAATTTAATAAAATCTAAAAGTAAATAAATAAATACATTTTAATTAAATTGTATTATTTACAAATTACATTTGTAGCTCTAGACAATTACCTATGGCTATGATTTTATTAATACAGTTGTCTGATTGATTTTATAGTCTCAAGCATTCAGAAATCACACAAAAGAAAATTAAGCAGTTTTTTAATTAAAACCATGGTTAATTTTTGTAAGGCTTGTGATGTCCACATGTTTTTTTGTTGAAGAAATTATAGAGGCTGTGTCATCTATAGCAAAAAGGTGGCCAACAATTCAAGATTAAGTGTATATTTGAATTAAATGTTTGGTCAATTGCCTGTTAAACAAGGATTTGATCGTCCTGGAAGTGTTACAGCAGCAATTACCAGGCTTTGGCTCCCTTTGCAGGTATTTGCAATAACATGTAATGTACATAAATTGTTTATTTTGCATTAGCCTACATTATGTATTTTAATCATTGTGAATAATTAAGTGTTATTCTATGAAACCATATAATTATTAATTAGCCAATCATTATTGCCTTGTTTTTATATAATGCATTGTAAGTCATTTTAAAGGCTGTTGTTGGCTTAGGTCTGTTTTTTTTGTTTTTTTCTCAACTGCTTACACACAAAATCTTTAGTTGTCACACAATTTCTGAAACCTGACACTCCAACACCAAAACCACACACCAAATCTGCAAAAAACCATACACTATGCACTTTATGCAAAGAAAATCTGATATGAAGTTGCTTAGCTCAGTTCAGCTCTAAATCCACCCCGTAGCCGATTCTAAAGATTTGAATTAGATGCTATAACTAACCCTAACCCACACCCTAATCTTAACCAGTGAAACTGGCTTCAGGGCGGGATTTACGCTAAAGTGATTTGGGAAAAAAAAAAATAATAATAATCACATTTAATTTCTGTAGTATTTGCGTACTTGAATACTACTGTTAGAACTACAGAAAAACGTAAAGCACTGTTAATTTAATTTGTACCTTTGATCTATTGCAGGGTTTCTCATCTCTGGCCCGCGAAATCCATTTTCCTGCAGAGTTTTGCTCCAACTTTGATGAAGTTCTCCTGTCTGTAACTTTCTAGTGATCTTAAAAAAAAACCTTGATTCGCTTGTTCAGGTGTGTTTGATTAGGGTTGGAGCCAAACCCTGCAGGAAAATGGATCTCACGGCCAGAGTTAAGAATCCCTGTTCTATTGTATTCATTTGTGCTATTTGTTCTTAAAGGTGCAGTAGGAGATCTCGGAAAATGCTAACTTTAGCCTGATAGCACTGAAAGTGAACGTCCCACCCTCCCTGCAATCGCCGTCCAAAGGCACGCCCCCTGAACGCACATACGCTCAAAGAGCAGAATACCAGAGACAACATAAATCAGGCTACATCAATGGTTTCCAATTACAGTCTTCGCGCCCGCCCCGCTCTGCACATTTAATGTATATGTTATCACGTCTGACGGTTGTTCTGTTCGACCATAAGTCATAAGTGCCCTGCGAAGCGGACATCACCAGATATTCCGCCATGATTCCAGTTCGAAGCGAGCGTTTATGTTCCATACAAAGGGCATTAAAGTGTGCCAGACCTGAATTTAAATTGTATGTATTTACAGAGGAAAACTTTACAGCACAGTTATTAAAAGTACTACAATACCAGGAAGGAAGATCGGGTTGTTGATGTTTGCCTGCCATTCTGGCTCTGTCTACACAGTGTGTGTGAATGTGCTGATGACGTATCATGTCTGCGCGAACAGGGTGCACAGAGGTACGCAAATACATACGTTGACAGGCAGGTAGGAAAGACAATTAAAACGCTCGGACTGAGCGTTTTGATTGGACGAACATTTCTTGGTCCTACACCTTCCACGGAATATATAAATACATATAAATACATTTAGACCACTTAACTTAATGATTGCTATCAGGATGTGAAGAGACTTTCAACTTGAATAACAAAAAATGTTTCTGAAGACAATCACCAATGGCACCTTTAATGTATTACTGAGTGTTTACTTCCTAGTTAGAATCAATTAAATTCAGAGTTTGCACTCAAGCTTCCTTGCACTGTGTGTGTAAGCTGTTGCACAACAAGATTAGCCCATAGCACCATCTAGAGTTGTCTTCCTAACGATATAAATATGAATCAACCTAATTATATAAATTGTAAAACAGAAATGAACTAAAATACTTAGTCTAAAATATGCCCCTTCCTACTGTTTACCCATTTCCTTCCTCATTTTCAGAAACAAAATTCAGGTCCTGATGTATGGAATTCCTCCTCTTTCCCATTATGTGTTTAAATTTATCTGCCATAACTTTAGCACTAGATCCTCCCGTCAGAGCTGCTCCTCCTGCCATTAAAGCTACAGGCAGAGCCACTCCTCCAGTAGCAGCAACTAGTGCTGCACCTCCAGCTACTGCTGCTCCTACTCCTGCCACAGATGCTCCCACCAAAGCTGCATCTTCAACCTTTTTCATCATGATCTTTTTCTGAGCTTTCTCATACATCTCATTTGTGTAATGCTGTCCACCATTCTTCATCACCATTCCATCTATCTTCTTTAACAGTTCAGTAACCTGTGCTGGATCTTCATTAGTGTTATTAAAAATGTGATACCTGCCTCCGCACTGACTAACCAGCTCTCTAATCTGCTTGGATTTGGTCAGATGCTTGTCTATAGATGTTGTTAACTGATCTGCTCTAGTGAACAGAATGATAGTGTAACGTTCAGCGTCTTTTCCAAAGTTCTCCTGAATCCATTTAACTGCGTTTTTCTCTTCATCTGTGAATCTCACGTCCAGTCTGATGACCAGCAGAAACACATGAGGACCAGGAACTGACTTGCAGACACACTTTAATATTTCCTCCTTAAGTTTCCATTTATCAATTGTTGATGTATCAAACAGTCCTGGAGTGTCGATCACTGAGATTTTTCGACAATTCACTACCTTCTGACGTTTCTTGCATTTCTTAGTCACAGATTCAGGAGAGAATTCTTCATCAAACAGCTTTTCTCTCAGGATGGTGTTCCCCGTCGCGCTCTTTCCAGCTCCAGTTTTTCCCACCAACACGATCCTGAGATCTGGCATGATTGAAAAAATATAAAAGGACAGATGTAAACATGTACTAAATAAAGATTTACTGTATGATATAGACTCTATAGACCAGTGATGGGCAAACTTGGCCCTTCCAGGCCACTTTGCAGAGATTTGACCCTGATAAAACTCACCTGCCTGTAGCCTTCTATAGTCTTGAAGACAACGATTAGCTGGTTCAGGTGTGTTTTATTAGGGTTGGAGCTAAACTCTGAAGGAAACTGGCCTGGAAGGGCTGAGTTTGCCCACCCCTACTCTAGACTGTCTGTAGATAATGTGCTAATTTTATGCAAATTGGATCCATTCATATCTAGAACACTATCTGGAATATATCGAACACTGTTAATGGAATTAACTGGAGATATTTTACCAGAGTAAATCATGCAGAGCACAAAAATAAGATTGTCACTTAATGTTCGCTATTGTTCATCATATTTTACAAATAACTTAAGAATAATGTATCAGCATTAGCATGGTATAATTTTATTTACAATTTTTTTTTTTTTTTTTTAATTATGTAGTGCCACTGTCAGTGAATTCACCTCTGACCTTTGGTTTTTGTGTTTAGAGTTTTGTGTAAAGTTCTCACCGTCGTCTGATTGTAGAATTTGGTATGTTGCCTTGCTGCTCACTCCCCAGAGTTTTTCTGGTGTCTTCACTGCATTTTTGCTTCCCATTCTTTTATTAGAGAATTCCTCGAATCTGTCTAATGAGCTGTAATCATGCAGGTTTTCATATAGGTGAGTTGTTTTCATTGTTTGTCTGACATAAGAAACAAAACTCTCTTTTTTTCTTATCACAGTATGTGTTGATCTCCTTTCCGTTGTTCTTTCCATTTCAAAAGACTTTTTTATTTTTGCTCGTTCTTGTCTTTCCTCTTTCTCTTGCTTTGTTTCGCTGTATGTACTTTCTTTTTTCTTTTCTCTTATGCTTTCGTTTTCTTGTTCAGTCACTGTGTGTGTTGTTCTGTCTTCCATAACATTGTGGGTTGTAAAAGTCTGTTTACTTTTGTATGTGTTTTCTTCCTCTTGATTTTTCTTTATTCTTATGCTTTTTGTTCGATACGTTGAGTAAATCTCATTATTGTAATGCTGGTGATTATTCTGTTTGACAGTTTCATCAGTCTTCTGCAGAAGCTCTGTGATGTGAGTTTGAGTAATCTCACTTTTACTGTTGATTGCATGATAATTATCTCTGCAGCGACTGACCAGCTCTTGAAATTTTGTGTCAAGTATAAAGAGCATCCATTCCTTCATTGACATTTTTTCTCTTCCAGTGATCAGAACCATTGTGAACTTAAAAACTTGAGCTCCAAAGATCTCCTGAATCTTTTCAATAATGTTCCTCTGCTCCTCTCTGAAGGTCCCCAGGTTGATGATGAGCAGGAACACGTGAGGACCAGGATGAGCGAGAGAAAGACTCTTCATCATCTGCTCTTGCAGCTCTTCATCAGTAAGTTGAATGTTGAAGAACCCTGGAGTGTCGATAATGGAGATGTTTCTGTCTTCTACTCTTCCTCTCTGTATCTCACTCTTTCTGGTTCTGCTCTCTTTAAATGCCCCTCGACCCAGTATTGCATTTCCTATTGCACTCTTTCCAGCTCCACAGACTCCCAGCAGCACAATCCTCAGATCACGCGAATCACCTGTCAAACAGTTCATGTCATTAGCTGTAGCTCTCGATGATTTATAAATGGATTTATAAATGCTTCTCTGGTTCGAACTGTTTCATCCCCGCTATATAAATGCCACTGCGTACCATGCACAGTTTCATGGTATTATTTGGCATGTTGTTTTTACACCAAAGCATTGGTTGAGTAAACATATGGGCAACTGGTTCACGAGGGCACCGCACAAATTATTTATTTATTTATATATTTTTCCCCAGTAAAACAAGCAATGCGCTCACAAACATCGTTCTAGCCAAGGTAAAGTAAAATGTATCAAAGTTATAAAAACTGGCAACTGATTTTTTTCTTCTTCTACTTGATCTAACCTTTAATAAAGAGTTTTAAATATTTAAATGTTACCATATAAAATAAAATTATGTGGAATTCATTGTTACTTGTTTGCTTTTCAAGAAAAAAAAAAAAATAATAATAATAATTGTAATGTGTGCCTATGTAGCAGCACCTGAAAGTAAAACTTGCACATGAAAAAAATAGAGTTGTCATAAAACAGGTTAAGGTTATGAATAGGTTTATGCTTTCATCAAAAAGTAAGAAAGAAAGTACGTAAGTTAGTTTTAAAAAAAGAGAAGAAAATACTGTACTGATGAAATAGTTGATTCTGCAACCTGTTCATACATTTTTTTTCATCAATAAAAGATCTCAACAAATACAGTAGTGGTGCTGTATAGAAACTGCAGTTATAAGAATTTGTCAAAATATGGAACACATTAATAAAAATACACACATATATATATATATATATATATATATATATATATATATATATTAAAGACTGGGTTTTTTGACACTTTCTAGTTCTGATGTGATGAGTTATGATATTAAAAATATATATATATTATCGTGATAATAGAGAAAAGAAAGCTAGCGAATCGAGCTATAATGCTTCAGTGTGAACTTTGCTGTATTTTGGCACAATCTTCAGAACTTCATTTTTGAATGTAACATCACTAATTTCCCTTTGTGTGACTGTCTATATCGTCTACAGGACAGACAGCGCTGATCCACCAGCTAACCTCGGACCAACTAGCATAAGTTAGCAAGCTATCAGTTAACTTTGAACTTAGATGTAATGACAGCCAATAAATCAATTCTTAGATCAGGGAAGTCAGTCTGTTTTCCTGAAACAGCAAATGAAGGCCTTTACTTGAAAATCACAAAAAAATTTAAAAAAATAAATAAATAAAAAAGAGTTGGATTAAGGTTTGAATTAAAATCTGTCAGAATCCAAACATAAACTTTTTTTTTTTTTTTTTTTAATCTTTAAGAGAAGTCTCTAGAATATTTGATGTGACAGCACTGGGACATTGGCAGTGATTCTCTTAAAACTAATGTATAATAAGATGTAGTAAAACAAATTTAATTTATAAATGTAGGATGCCAATGCCAAGAACAAATAGTATATAACAGCATATAAATTAGTTCTTAATATTGTATTAAACCAGCTCTATGAGTAATAGATTAGGTTAATTAACACTAACCTTCATGCTCTGATTCCATTGTGTCTCTTGAAGTTTGTTTTTGTCATCCAGAGTCTCTCTGTTGTAATCTGACTGAATGATCTGAAGAAGAGAAACTAGAAAGCGTCTAAACTGAACCTTGACCACTCATCACAGTCTAACGCCGCCCATTAACCGTGAATTAGACACAATGAAGAAAAATGTGTTTTGCTGTAGCACTCTGAGTAATGCCAGTCTCTCAGAGTTGGGCTTGGTTAATCTTTGAATGGAGTAGCCTACTTCCTAGAACAGTATATGCTACAGCGGACAGTATAAGCTCCAATATGGAGATGCTTGACTATTTAACAAAACCTCACCATTTTACATTCCATGGAGTAAAGAAAGTCAAACACTGTAAAACAAAAATAAATAAATAAATAAAAATAAATGTCTTTGTACAAATAGCTTTACTTGCAACAGCATTTCTTGCAATATGGTAACTCGAATCAGGCCTCTAGATAATGATTATATCACTATCAATAATCAATCAAAAGCACGTAATCACAAATTTTTCTGGCTTTTCATGCTATAACAAATGCGCTTTACAAACACAGTTACAGCAGCCAGAAAAAAGCTAAGACTAAAATTTGATGGTTAAGAGCCCAAGTAAAGCAAACCCTGACCGCCACAATGGTGAGGTCAAACTAAATGTTTTCAATAAAACAACTAAACTTCTATTAATTCTCAAATAATTTTTATAGACATATGACAGAAATAAAGTCAAATTGTAATGTGTGAAGCTGGTAATGCTGTTTGTGGAGTTGTTTAATCAGATCTTGAGAGATTTAATGATGTCTTGTATTTCAGTTGAGTTCATCTAAGGCTGTGGCTGAAGTCAGTTGTAGTTCTTGTTTCTCTTTCATTCAGTGATTCTGCTTGTTAACAGCAGGTGTTATCTATAAGGAGAGTAAATATTTAACTGAACTGTATTATTTTGCACAAGAGAGATCTAATTTAGTTTTGTGGATCACCATTGTGGTGGAGAGTAGAGCCTGTGCTTCAGTCAATGATGAGCCACAAACACTGATGTTCTGTTGCTTTATTTAAAGACAGTAACTGTAGAGTTGTTGATACAGTGATGATCTCTTTGTTAAGTGCTTTACCACATGCATGTGTGCTATAGCTGATGATAAACTGCAACGATTTGAGTTAAAGTCATGTTTTTAGTAACTTTACTATTACAAATTAAGTGTTTGCAGTTTTATATTAAGAAATGTTCCTTCTTAGTAGAATGAAATGAAATAAGTTTACCAAATGTTTACACACCATCATAACAATTTTACAGCATGCAAGAGTTTGCTGTATTTTTACAGTACAATTGTAATTATTGATTTACAGTACTCTTGTAAATTTACAGTCTTACTGGCAACCAAAATTGCCAGTAAGTTACTGTAAATTTTACAGCAATTTTTACAGTGTAGTTTTATATGTTGCTTATGTTTGAAAAAGGTGTCATAATTTTTCCTATAGTTTAAAATAGAACGAGACACGCTTGCTATCTAGAGATGTTGTAATATTTCCTTCTGAACTTTTGACATTACTTTTGTACAGACTCTGACATAAAGGTCATGTTTCCTGCCTGGGATGGAGGAGGCAGTTACAAGCGGTGCAAGAACTATATAAATGCTTGTTAGACTATATGTCAGGGCCGACACTTCGTGGTGAAGACTATTCGCTATTATTTTGTTGTTATTTGCTTATGAGTTATTTGTTTTTAATAAAACGAAACCAATGCTTTGGTGATTCGTTAACCTTTTTAAACAAGTCTCTGAGTGATTAATTAATAATAATAACTCGTTATCTGAACCTGAATATATTCTAAACGAGCTCCAAGAGGTACGAATTTGACTGAGCCAGGACGGTCACCGGCGGGGAAGCATCCTGAATCATTAACAGCATCCATCCAGATAAGAGGTAAATATGCATTCGCTATTTATGAGATACTTATGGATGATGAAGATGTGAATTATGGATTTTTGGATCTTTTAACCGGTATAAAAGCACAACAGTTTGTAAAGTGGTTTGTTTTAATAAATAATTAATAAAAGTTTTAATAAAGAATTAATAAAAATTAATAAATTAATTATTGTTCTTTTAATTTAGATGGCACTCCTAGTCCACCATAGGGAAAAAAAGGTGTTCTGTCTCTGTTTATCAATATTAAAAATAGAAAAGATAAAATACTTCCATTTTATGAATTAAAACATGACATTGCCTAATATATAATATAATATAATAAGTAAGGAATAATCAACGACGGGCCGTTGAATTATTAGAAAAATAATGCACACCCGAGGTGGTGATGTGGCCACAACGCGAAGCGGAGTGAGTAGGATTACTTTCTTCCGAATCTCATCCAACGCCTACCTTGCTAATTCCAAAACTTAATTTTAGACCTAGTAACGGAGGATTGAGCCGTTGAAATGCAGCTAATAAATAAGTTATTAGAGAGAGCAAGAGCATGTGAATTACCTCTCTGAGTCACTTGCTGCTTCCCAATGTGCTACAGGTTTAAAATCCAGGGGTTAGAAAGTAAAAGTCCTGCCATATATTTATTCCAGTCATGAATTCAGCAGCTGATTTGTCTAATTAGTTCTACCTCCTGGAGATGTGGGACCAAGTCGTTCCTTTCAAGTCACAAGCAAGTCTCAAGTCAAATCCCAAGTCCTCAAAGAGTTAAAGTTAATGAGATAATTAAGTGACTAATTAAATGATGATTGTGCATCAACATTTGATCCTCTGTAATTCTCAATAACAGTAGGTGTTCATCACTAATGCACAATCATCATGTATAAGACTTGAGACTTGCTTGTGACTTGAAAGGACTGACTTGGTTCCTCTTCTGGTGAAATCAGCTGCTGAGTTCATGGGTGGAATAAACACATGGCAGGACTTTTACTTTCTGACCCCTGGACTTTACACCTCTGTCTGTAATATATCTGCTTGTTTTACACTCTTTGGCCACCAGGTGGTATTGTGAGCAAATGAAGCCTCCAGAAATTAACCCTTTTTGTGAACAACTTGGCTGAAATCTTCAAAGCTTCATGAAGCTTCATCTCACCATCACTACCATCCGGGGACTTTTGGCATACTCTTTTCAACATACTATGCTTTGGGACACACTTATTCTAATCTCACATACATTTAAGATGGAAAGTATGAACACTGGGACGCAGGGTGCGTGTCTCTCAGAAATGTTCAACAGCAGCATTCCTACTAATAGTGAAACTTTAAGTTCATTTTCTTCAAAGAACAGCGCCGTTGTTACCTCGCTTGTGAGAAATGCCATGTAGCTTTTAAGTTGCTAAAATATTTTACTGATAAAACCGTCAGAGTAGCGCTAACGACTTTAGTGCGTGTATCCGTATGTTTCCAAACTATGTGTGTGTGTGTCTGTAAGGGAGAGAGCGGGAGATATAGAGTATGTGCTTTCAGTAATAAAATGTAAATTTGTGGCAAAACATGGAAATGATCTGTTGTTTTTATCCTATTGCTTACTATATTTATTTGTTTGGCCAGTGTCGTTGTGGGTTTTGGTTATTTTTCTGTTGTAGACCTTTGAAATAACTCAAATAATTTGTCGAAGTGATATGGTCATGTAATGCGGTCAAGAGCTGCCTGGAACTACGTTCGCTGTGCATTTCTCTGAAAATAACTGCACACCTTAGATTGTTCATCAGCCAATCAGATTCAAGCATTCAGTGGCCCCGTAATATAATATAATATAATATAATATAATATAATGTAATGTAATGTAATGTAATGTAATGTAATGTAATGTAATATAATGTAATGTAATGTAATGTAATGTAATATAATATAATATAATATGTACACAGTCACCAAATAGATACACAGATACAGATATTGGCTGGGTTATTCAGATGTTTCTGAACTTTTCCTTACATCGTCATTTCAATGGAGATCTCATATGAACCTCTTTAAAAGCACATGTGTTGTCCTGAAACATCTGGGACATATTTTCATGGCTATATATACTGTTTGTTCATTCTTTTGACCCTTAAAAGATCAACAGTGCAGCTGCCAATTTACCAAAGGTTGAATTTACACAACCGGTTTTTGCAGGTCGTTTATAGGAAATCTGAATTGGACTGCCATGAACTCTTCAAAGATTTATGATTTTATGAATCTCCTCTTTGATTCACAAAACTGTACTCAATTTTACTGACAGCAGCTTTATCTCTAAATTAGACACTGAACGAATCTGAACTTTGAGCCTTTGATTCTTTGTTACATTAATTCAAAAGATTTGATTTATATTTTATTTATAAAATGTATAAAAATAGCAAACAATTACTTCAAACATAAATACTTGCTATACTGTTAGATTGTAGATCTGTAGAACTGAAGTGTCAGTTTATTTGTAAAACAAATGCGAACAGACAGAAAGAGAGAGAGCAGGTTGGACTCTGGGGGTCGTGGAGGCGGGTATAAATCTGAGCTGCTGCAGGCTTACAGATGCTCACAGGAAGAGACACACAGACAGAGAGGATGGACGTGAAGCTGCTGTTTCTGACTGTTGTTCTTCTCTCCTCAGCGCTCCTCACACTATGTGACCCGCTGTGAGTATCAAACACTCTGTTTGTTCATGGAGTCACTAACAGATCTGTTCTCAAACGCTCTGATTTGATCTCCTCAGGTATGTTCTGTCAGCTCCTAATTTGCTGAGGGTGGGTTCCTCAGAGAACGTGTTTGTGGAGGCTCAGGATTACTCTGGAGCAGCTATTGAAGGGAAGATCATTGTAAAGACATTCACATTGAAAAATGTAGAGATACTGTCTAAATCAGTGACACTGACTGCAGACAACAATTTCCAGATCCTTACAGATATAAAGGTGAGAGTGCAGTAATTACAGTGCATTGATGTCTCATTCTCATTATTCTATTATCAGATATAATTCAGACTGACTGATTATCTGTCCTGTAGATCCCTGATTATCAGATGTTATTCCCTGATGATCCTCTGGAGAAGCAGTATGTGTATCTACAAGCTCAGTTTCCATCCACCACTCTGTAGAAAGTGGTCATGGTCTCATTCCAGTCTGGATATATATTTGTACAAACAGACAAGCCCATCTACACACCTGCTAGCACAGGTATGATTAAGTGCTAAAAACATGACAAATATAGAGTGCATTTATGAACTTAAAACTTTAAAACATCAGCATGGCATAATTCAGTTTATTATTAAACTGCCTGCTGCTTTTGTATCTGCACAAAATAAAATGATCAGTATTCAGTATTTCAGTTTTTATTTTGACTTCTTTTGCAGTTTATTACAGGTTTTCTCTTTGACACCCAACATGAAACCATTCAGTCAGTCTGGAATCACAGTGGAAATCAAGGTAAACACTGTTAATTCTCAATGAAAAATTTGTAATGAGTATCATTGTACTGACGATCTCAGCAGTCGCAGTGTTAAAGCTGATTTCTGTGTTACTTAAGAATCCTCAAGGCATCACAGTTTCATCAGATAATATGTTTCTAGTAAAAGGAATGAAGTCTGGAAGATACACCATTCCTGAGATTGCCAGGTATGTTTGTGTGTGAATAAACACTGTGAAGACTCATCCTGAGTGAACTGACTGGATTTAATTTCCAATGTTCCATGATGTCTACCTCAGGATAATAACTCTTGAAAACAAAACAGCAGATACTCGTGAATGTGATCTGTCTTATAAGGTTGATTTAGTCTTTTGTATAATGCTTGTTTATAAATGTTGCCCAGCCCTGGGATCTGGAAGGTGGTCACACGGTTCTCAAACACTCCTCAGAAGACGTTTACTGCAGACTTTGAGGTCAAAGAATATTGTAAGACCTGTGTCTATAAAATCTTGTTGTATAAGAATATGATAAGTCAAAGAATGTGTTTGTTTATTTTTTGTGTGTGTGTGGTTTGGTTTTAGTGCTTCCAGTATTTGAAGCAACATGATCTCACAGAATTCCGTGTAATGTTCACGGACTTAATTAACCTCCGAATCTGTGGTGACATCACGGAATCGCCGAAAATTCCGTGATGGGCTCACAGAAAAAAATCTGTGATGGGCTCACAGAAGTGATACCAATGTAAGTCAGTGACAGGCATCAGCCGTGCTCCACGCACAGATCCACTCCCAGTCAACAATTTGATCTCACAGTGATGTCACCATGAGCTCACAGGATACTCGTGATGAGGTCACAAAGTGAGGTAGCAGTGAGCTAAAAGTGTAACCTCACAGCGCCCTCACTGTGCTCATACTAATGTGAGGTCAAAGTGCACTCACTGCACAGAGACTAGGTACCCAGCATCCATTGCAGCACAAAGCTTTTGATCATCACCGTTGTTGAGATTCATACACTGATTCTTGATGTCTTGATGACACAGTAGTTCAAAATATTTGTCTTATCATGCTTTTAAAATCTTTCATAAGCGATTATGTCACTGCTGGGTCCTACGCTGTATAATCACAAAGCTATTATAAAAACTTTAGATTAATGACTCCTCACAAAGACTACATAATGAATCTAGGTGATGGTTGCGCCGTTATCGTCAGTAACAAACCAATATCACCTGGTTGCAGTCTCTTTTTGGTTTTTCTTGCCATAATAAATGTGCTTTTCAAACACAGTTACAGCAGCCCCAAAAAATATAATGTTATAAAGTCAAGGGTCAAGAGCCCAACTAAAGCAAACACTACTCACCACGATGGTAACGTGAAACAAAACAATAAAACATCATCATCTAAATCTCTGTTCATTCTCAATAAGCGCTTTTGTAGATGTCTAACACCCCGCCCCCTCCTGTTCAACATTTTGAGTTCACAATGAGCTTTTTTATTTTCTTTTAATGGTCACCATTGTTGAGGTTCATAAGCTGATTCTTGATGTCTGTGTGAGTCCAATTACTGCCATAGATTGAAACTTTTTGTGGACAAACTGTTTAGAAACTCCTTTGTTAACTGACTGTAACAAACACTTTTACTGTAATCAATGCAACATTCATTTAACCAGAGATTAGACACACAACGAGTCTGCGTTTACTCTCAATGAGATCAGTTCACTTACAGATGATTGTCATTATAAATATATGACAACCAACTACCGATCATTTCCTCTGGGTTTGGAGCTGTAACAAATATGCTCGAGGAACACATGGTTACAACAAACAAAAAGAACAAAAAAAAAACATCTAATACATAAGTCAAGGGTCAAGAGCCCAACTAAAGCAGACACTGATCTCTAACATGGTTGCTTCAATTGAAACAATAAATCAACATCTAAACCTTAGTTAATTCTCAATAAGATCTTCTGTAGATGTCTGACTGAAATAAGTTCAGAGCACTCATAATTGTTAGTTTTAAAAACTTAAATGTTTTAAGGCAATCGGTTTACTCAAACGGTTTGTTACCCTAACTTGTTGGGTTTTACAGCGATGAACTGTTGCCTACTAACAATATAGTTAATGTTACTCAATTTTTATAAGTAATTAGTTATGTAATTTAATGAAAAATATTAGGTAGACATTACTTAATTTCTTTTAGTTTGTCATAGCTGTAAAATTTAGGTACTCTTTACTCAATATATAGGATAGAATCTACTCAAAAAAATTAAGTGCAAATTGTTACCTCAATTTTATTGAGTAAATATAGTGGATTACTCAATTTTATTGAGTAAATATAGTGAATCATTTTTTACAGTGTAGGGTAGGGGTGGGGTCAGGTACTCCAGTGAAAGTATAACTGCATCGGAGTCACTCTTTTTACGTGGTCCGATGCAGCGCTGGTGTTGAACCAGTGAATCCGTGCATGGACCACGGCTGATGCCTTCTGTGAGAAACAACCTGATCTCACAGAATTCCGTGTAATGTTCACGGACTTAATTAACCTCCGAATCTGTGGTGGCATCACGGAATCGCCGAAAATTCCGTGATTCCACCACAGATTCGGAGGTTAATTAAGTCCGTGAACATAACACGGAATTCTGTGAGATCAGGTTGTTTGAAGTGAAGTTAAAGCCCAGTAAGTCATTCTTCTATGTGCGTGACGAGAATCTGACAGTCAACATTGAAGCCAAGTAAGATGAAATATTTTCACTGTATTCAAGATCAGTCTTTAATGTGTTATTTAAAATCAAATTGTTTGCAAACTACAAAATAATGTACCATGCACAACCAAAACTTGTCTGGATCAGAGGTGTCAAGTAACGAAGTACAAATAATTTGTTACCTACTTAAGTAGAAATGTTGGGTATCTATACTTTACTGGAGTAATTATTTTTCATTTACATTTTCACGCAATTATCTGTACTTTCTACTCCTTACATTTTAAAAATAGCCTCGTTACTCCTATTTTATTTCGGCTTGTTTTCATTCCGGCTTGTCATCGTTCAAAAAAAAAAAAATCCACCATCCGGATAGAGTGAATTTGATTGTGGTTGGATGAGAAGTATAAACATATACCATTCCAACACCCTATTGGTTTGTACACGAACCATCGCACCTGCACATGACACAAATCACGTCACACTTCAGCAAGGACATAGCCAGTGTTGGGGTCGTTACTCAAAAAAGATTATTTCTTAAAAGTTATTATTTTTCCACTACTGGCTCATTTATCAAACGGGTGCTTTCTCTTCGTCCTCCGCAAATTAAGCTACAGTAAGTCGTTCGGTAGAGAGACGTTTGAATAAATTAGCGTTTGGGATTGACAATGTTGTGATAAGTAGGCTATACTAACTTTGTAACTTGTTACCCCCAACACTGGACATAGCAGACGCATGTAGCCAAGTACGAAGATGTCCGTGGCAGAGTCTCAAGAAGAGAACTCGAGCGAAATGTAACTGATGTAGATTACCCTGTTGTTGTACATATTTTGACAGCACTAATGTTTATTGTATATAGACAACCATACAAGGGTAATTGTTACTAAGCCTGCCCTGGGTACAGCAATTTTCTTGTCCGTTGCCCTCACAGATTCCTGCAGCTAAGCTTGGGTGTACATTTACATTTCAGTAAAGGTTATTGATGACATGCTTCTGAAGTTTGACTTTTTGCAACATTACAATATTTATAGGCAACTAGTCATCATATCTTCCGCTCCATGAAACACGTTAATGCTCAGTAGTACACATATATGGTTCTTTAATGTATTTACATTGTACTAAAATGCGTTCATTTTTAATGGGCATATATGCGGCTGAAACAGGTAGCCTAGTGCATCCCAAATTTTTCAACATCAACATTTTAATATAACATTATAGTCATTATGGCCTTTAGAAAAATGTTTTTTTGAGGAGGTGGGGTAGTGCACAATAGGCCCCTGTGGCGCGGCCTAAGCTTTTGTCCTTAATGACATTTTTTTCCTTTACTTTTATACTTTAAGTAGTTTTGAAACCAGTACTTTTACACTTTTACTTCAGTAAAAAGCTTGAGTTGATACTTCAACTTCTACAGAAGTCTTTTTAAAGCCTAGTATCTATACTTCTACCTGAGTAATGAATGTGAATACAGAGGTGGGTAGTAACGAGTTACATTTACTTTGTTACATTTACTTGAGTACATTTTTTGGGTAACTAATACTTTTAGATTATATTTAAAAATGGGTACTTTTACTCTTACTCAAGTACATTTTTAGTGAAAAAAACGGTACTTTTACTTCGTTACTGTGGGCGATGCTCCTCTCGTTACTTTATCTTAATGCAATACAAGTTAAAAATCCTTCAATTTATTCCAAACGCGCCGTCTACTTTTTTTCTGGGCAATGAGCGATGCCCGTTCGCGAATGATTCGTTCTTTTGAGTCAATTCTGTTCGAAGGCTTGATCAAACCATTTGGCAGACCAGTGAATCGGTTCACAAATCAGTTTGAATGATTCGTTCAGTTCCCTGCCGCACGCGCTGAGTCATCTGAAGCGGTTCTCACTCAGAGTTGTAACATCAAGAGCGTTGAAGACGTGGCTTTGGATCTACAGTCAGTTGAAAGCAAATCTGCAAAGGCTATGGTTTGCTAGCTATGAAGATCTTTATTAGATGAACACGGCGTGTGCTGTCGGTTCCACGGGTATAGATCCGATTACAGTACACGATACCACCAGTTTGCTGTACATGTACCTTACACATTAAATACAATGTATAATTTATTCATTAAATAAGCTGTGACAGAGTATGAAATAAACACCCGCCAAACCCGCGTTATATCCAGGAGGAATGCCTTGCCTAGACAAAATTAATATTGATATTTTCACAATATTTACGCTTGCAGAAATAAAGGCTACATTTGTTTACATTTTGCAGAACAGACGGAAGAAGATCTGTCAATGTGCATTTGTTTCGTTATGTTCAGATGTTCTGTAGCGATCATGTGAGGAGTTTTCACTCTTCTCCGTGTCAGAGGTTATATACATTTATAATACATAATTAAACTTATCAGCTGTTACTCCAGTTTTCAGAGTCATACGATCCTTAAGAAATCATTCAAATATATTGATTTATTACCAGTGTTGTTGAAAAAATGTTTGGTTTATGCTGGTTATGTATGTTCTGAAGCTGGGATGCTGGTTTATGCTGGTCTTGAGCTGGTCGGACCAGCTTAGGACCAGCACATGACCAGCTTAAACCAGCTAAGGACCAGCTTAAATCAGCTCAAACCAGCATCCCATGCTTCAAAACATACCTTACCAGCATATGCTGTTTTTTTCAACAGGGAACAGTTTTGCTGCTTAATATTTTTTGGAACCTGTGACATTTTGTTCAGGATCCTTTTATGAATAGAAAGCTAAAAAAAACAGCATTTATAATAAATCAGGCTGATAAAAATTCTGATTTGCATCACTGAAATAAATGACATTAAAAAAAAAAAAACATTAAAAGTATTTTGAACGGCTGTGTGTGTGTGTGTGTGTGTGTGTGTGTGTGTATATGTATGTGTATATATACAGTGGGGTAAAAAAGTATTTAGTCAGCCACCAATTGTGCAAGTTCTCCCACTTAAAAAGATGAGAGAGGCCTGTAATTTTCATCATAGGTATACCTTAACTATGAGAGACAAAATGAGCAAAAAAAAATCCAGAAAATCACATTGTAGGATTTTTAAAGAATTAATTGGTAAATTCCTCGGTAAAATAAGTATTTGGTCACCTACAAACAATCAAGATTTCTGACTCTCACAGACCTGTAACTTCTTATTTAACCCCTTAACTGTCACCCACAGTTTTGAACAGAGACGTTATAGTGCACTATCCAAACTTAATTTTTTATAATTCATGAATGAAAATATTTTGTAACATGATTTTAATGTACCATTTACATGGTAATGCAATGTCTGATTTTAAAATGGGTTTCAAAGGATGAATTTCGAAATTTTAAGTTTTCTACTGATAAATAATTTCTTATGATTTCTAATTCGTGATAGAGAAAAAGGCAACTAAGAAGACTTTCTGTGACAAAGGTCAGAATTCATGTCATGATGTAGATTTTTTTCAGGTGCACTCTTGTCATAAACAGAGGTGTCAAATCCAGGGTCAGAAAGTAAAGTCCTGCCATGTGTTTATTCCACCCATGAACTCAGCAGCTGATTTCACCAGAGGAGGAACCAACTCATTCCTTTCAAGTCACAAGCAAGTTTCGAGTCAAATCCCAAGACCTCAACGAGTTGAGGTAATTAAGAGATAATTGAGAGACTAATTAAATGATGATTGTGCATTAGTGATGAACACCTGCTGTTACTGTGAATCACAGAGGATCAGATGTTGATGTTTTATTGGTTAAAATGATACCACCATCATGGAGATCAGTGTTTGCTTTAGTTGGGCTCTTGACCCTTGACTCCTGTGTTAGATCTCTCTGTAGCAATGCATGTGCTGTTGTAAAGCGGAGAGATCAGTGCTGCAGTGAGCAACTGTTAGTTGTTTTCATATGATGAGGTAATCATCAGGTGCTTACCTGTTTGCATCCAATATACTGTGTGTATATATATATATATATATATATATACACATACAACATTTTCATTTTTAATTTATGTTCTGCTTTTGAATAAACAACTCTGTGAAACCACAGTGCGCAATGAATTTACTACTGTAGCAGTTATAGAGAAAAATTTTAAATCTAATGCATTTAAATATTTAAACTCCAGTCTTATTCAGACACACACAGACATCAAGAACCAGCGTATGAATCTCAACAATGGTGACAATCAACAAAATGCTTCATGCTGCAATGCATGCTGGGTAACACCACAGTATGAATAATTATGTCACCACTGTTGAGGATCGTATGATAAGTGTTCATGTCTAAAAGCCTGAGCAATATAATTCTTAATTTTTCCAATATTTAATATTACGATGGCATTTGTTTAATAGTAAATTCCTGCAGTTCTGTAACAGCTGAACGTCAGTAAATAAACCAAAGAGAGACACCTTCATGATGTTCATTCAAGTGACATAAAAGCCAAAAGTGTAAGCTCATCTGCTTCCTCAAGCTTTTAATTCAGCAATGTGCAAATGTTTGTTGTGAAGCAATATTGCAATTGTTTAAAAGCAATCCATTCTCAGTTACTAAAAGGGTCAAGAGCCCAACTAAAGCAAACACTGATCTCCATGATGGTGGCATCATTTTAACCAATAAAACATCAACATCTGATCCTCTGTAATTCTCAATAACAGCAGGTGTTCATCACTAATGCACAATCAACATTTAATTAGTCTCTCAATTATCTCTTAATTACCTCAACTCGTTGAGGTCTTGGGATTTGACTCGAAACTTGCTTGTGACTTGAAAGGAATGAGTTGGTTCCTCCTCTGGTGAAATCAGCTGCTGAGTTCATGGGTGGAATAAACACATGGCAGGACTTTTACTTTCTGACCCTGGATTTGACACCTCTGGTCATAAATTAATCTATTACTTTTCCTACATAATTTTTAACAGAAAAGTGGTAAAATACCTATTTAGGAGTCTTAGACCTTTCCAACGATATATAGTTTGTCATGATTAGATTAGGATTTAATTGTAAAATAGTGAAGTAAAGGTAGGCGTCCCACAGGGTGGACGGTGACAGTTAAGAGGTTAAACTTCTTCCATGTTATGTGTGGCATTGAACTCGTTATCAGTATAAAGACACCTGTACAATCAAAGTAAAAACTAATGGAAGACCAGAAATGTCAAATGAAACATAGACATGCTAAGACTGAATCTGATTACATTTTGAAGAAATCAACTTTAGCAATTATTGAAAATGAAAGACGTACAAGACCACTGATAATTTTGATCTGGCTTAAAAGATCTCAGTGATCAAACGATCATAAGAACTGTGGAAAAATAGAACCAATGTGAATGCAGAGAGCTGGGACCAAAGTAACAAAGGCTACCATCAGTAACACACTGGAACTAATTGCAGTGATGTTGTGCAGTACATGTAGTCTAAGTTGCTAGAAACATTTGATGATCATATGGTCAGATGAAACCAAAATAGAACTTTTGGTAAAAACTCAACTTGTCGTGTTTGAAGAAAAGAATGCTGAGTTGCATCAAAAGAACACCATACCTACTGTGAAACATTAAACATCATGCTTTCTGTTTTCTGCAAAACCAACGACTGATCTGTGTAAACAAAGAATGAATCATGTATCTGAATTTTGGTGAAATCTTCCATCAGCAAGGGCATTGAAGATGAAATCTATTTTCAGCACAATGATCCCAAACACAGCCTGGGCACAATAGTGAAATCAAGGTCCTGGAGTGGTCAGTCTAGATCTCAAGGAAAATCTTTGAGTCCTGTTAACAGAAAACATTACTGCTCTAGAGGAGATCTGCATGGAGGAATAAAATACCAGCAACAGTGTGTGAAAACCCAGAAGACTTACATAAACGTTTGACCTCTGTCATTGCCAACAAAGTATATAACAAAGTATTGAGATTAAATTTTGTTATTGACCAAATACTTATTTTCCACCATAATTTGCAAATAAATTCTTTAAAAATCCTACAATGTGATTTTCTGGACTTTTTTTTCCCTCATTTTGTCTCTCATAGTTGAGGTATACCTATGATGAAAATTACAGGCCTCTCTCATCTTTTTAAGTGGGAGAACTTGCACAATTGCACAATACTTTTTTGCCCCACTTTATATATATATATGTACACTGTACAAAAATTGCTGTAAAATTTACAGTAACTTACTGGCAATTTTGGTTGCCAGTAAGACTGTAAATTTACAAGAGTACTGTAAATCAATAATTACAATTGTACTGTAAAAATACAGCAAACTCTTGCATGCTGTAAAATTGTTGTGATGGTGTGAACATTTGGTAAACTTATTTAATTTGATTCTACTAAGAATGAACATTTCTTAATATAAAACTGCAAACACTTAATTTGTAATAATAAAGTTACTAAAAACATAACTTTAACTCAAATCGTTGCAGTTTATCATCAGCTATAGCACACATGCATGTGGTAAAGCACTTAACAAAGAGATCATCACTGTATCAGCAACTCTACAGTTACTGTCTTTAAATAAAACAGCAGAACATCAGTGTTTGTGGCTCATCATTGACTGAAGCACAGGCTCTACTCTCCACCACAATGGTGATCCACAAAACTAAATTAGATCTCTCTTGTGCAAAATAACACAGTTCAGTTAAATATTTACTCTCTGTATAGATGACACCTGCTGTTAACAAGCAGAATCACTGAATTAAAGAGAAACAAGAACTACAACTGACTTCAGTCACAGCCTTAGATGAACTTAACTGAAATACAAGACATCATTAAATCTCTCAAGATCTGATTAAACAACTCCACAAACAGCATTACCAGCTTCACACATTACAATTTGACTTTATTTCTGTCATATGTCTATAAAAATTATTTGAGAATTAACATAAGTTTAGTTATTTTATTGAAAACTTTAGTTTGACCTCACCATTGTGGCAGTCAGGGTTTGCTTTAGTTGGGCTCTTGACCATCAAATTTTAATCTTAGTTTTTTTCTGGCTGTTGTAACTGTGTTTGTAGAGCATTTGTTACAGCATGAAAAGCCAGGAAAATGTGTGATTACGTGACCCCATTCAGGGTCGTATAGCGATTGCAAACAACGCACACAAAAAAAATATATCCACACCATGTCTTTAAAGATCAGCCTCTGATTGAGATCAGTGAATCAGGCCACTAGATAATGATTATATCACTATCAATAGTCAATCAAAAGCACGTAATCACACATTTGTTTGGGTTTTCTTGCTATAACAAATGTGCTTTACAAACACAACTACAGTAACCAGAAAAAAGCGAAAATTAAAATTTGATGGTCAAGAGCCCAACTAAAGCAAACCCTGACCGCCACAATGGTGAGGTCACACTAAACGTTTTCAATAAAACAACTAAACTTCTGTTAATTCTCAAATAATTTTTATAGACATATGACAGAAATAGAAGCTGGTAATGCTGTTTGTGGAGTTGTTTAATCAGATCTTGAGAGATTTAATGATGTCTTGTATTTCAGTTGAGTTCATCTAAGGCTGTGGCTGAAGTCAGTTGTAGTTCTTGTTTCTCTTTCATTCAGTGATTCTGCTTGTTAACAGCAGGTGTTATCTATAAGGAGAGTAAATATTTAACTGAACTGTATTATTTTGCACAAGAGAGATCTAATTTAGTTTTGTGGGTCACCAATGTGGTGGAGAGTAGAGCCTGTGCTTCAGTCAATGATGAGCCACAAACACCGATGTTCTGTTGCTTTATTTAAAGACAGTAACTGTAGAGTTGCTGATACAGTGATGATCTCTTTGTTAAGTGCTTTACCACATGCATGTGTGCTATAGCTGATGATAAACTGCAACGATTTGAGTTAAAGTCATGTTTTTAGTAACTTTACTATTACAAATTAAGTGTTTGCAGTTTTATATTAAGAAATGTTCCTTCTTAGTAGAATCAAATGAAATAAGTTTAGCAAATGTTTACACCATCACAACAATTTTACAGCATGCAAGAGTTTGCTGTATTTTTACAGTACAATTGTAATTATTGATTTACACTACTCTTGTAAATTTACAGTCTTACAGGCAACCAGTAAGTTACTGTAAATTTTACAGCAATTTTTTACAGTGTACCTCTTCATTCACTGCTACGAACTGATGGCGGTCAGATAAGTACGATTTGTGAGTGTGAAGAGGCCCAAATGCATTTAGGAAATGAAGTGTGTACGTTGTGTAGACAGATAGATATACTGTAAATACCTTTATGTCAAATCTGCATACATACAGCTCACCCACATACAGTTTTTCCATCAAATGTATTCTAACTAGTTGGTTGAATAAAAATATTTGGAATTTATGTTTAAAAACTACCTCAAGTTTGCATCAGGAAGCTAGTTGGCTAGCCAGTTAGCATCAGCAAACAATATTTTTAAAAATAGGCTATTTTAATTTTGTCTTTCATCTTTAAGTGAAACTGTGAATTGTGATCCGCTGCTATTACTCTATCAGTTAACGGAATTAAAGGTGCAGGTAGTACACTGTTAAAAATGAATTATGGGTCTTGTAATTTTCATTAAAAAAATTAAGGTGATAATTAAAAATAGTGAGTATATTTCATTAAAGAAACTGTGATTCAGTGTTGTATAGAAAATATTGAGGACTTTGTATTAAAACCAAGAGATGTGTTTTCCTCATTTTTTAAAGGAAACTTAAGCAGTTTTGAGGCTTGAATTGAGGAACTGATTTAAAAAAAAAAAAAAAAAAAATTAAGGAAAGAAGGCTACCTATTTATTTTAAGAGAATTACCTCAATTTTGCAATTTTATTTTAGAGGTGATTGTTAGTTCCCAGCATGCTTTACATATGGCTGGATATGGAGAGTAAATTTTGAAATGAAATGCTATTTTATGTGTTTTTGAGCGAAGGAATCATCTATTAATGTTTAATGTTCAGTTATGTTTGACATTTGAAAGAGTTTCTGTTACATTGAAGTCTCCATTGTGCAGTGCAATCGTTTGTTACCATTGTGTAAGAGAAGAGTTTATGGTTATGGATACTACTCCTCTAAGGCATTAATCCTTGTTCAATGAACAGTAGCTTTGTTAGTGCTAGAGCAGTATTTTCCTTGAGCTGTTTGGCTGTGTACAGTCTTTTAAATGTACAAAATAACTCAAAATCACAGACTTGTAAGAATCAACTTAAAATAAATGAGCACATTTCACAAATTATATTAAATTCATTGTGTCATAGATTAATTAATTTAGGAGATTTTACATGATTTATTCAGGTAGATTCCATTAAAAATTAAGGTGATAATTAAAAATAGTGAGTATATTTCATTAAAGAAACTGTGATTCAGTGTTGTATAGAAAATATTGAGGACTTTGTATTAAAACCAAGAGATGTGTTTTCCTCATTTTTTAAAGGAAACTTAAGCAGTTTTGAGGCTTGAATTGAGGAACTGATTTAAAAAAAAAAAAAAAAAAAATTAAGGAAAGAAGGCTACCTATTTATTTTAAGAGAATTACCTCAATTTTGCAATTTTATTTTAGAGGTGATTGTTAGTTCCCAGCATGCTTTACATATGGCTGGATATGGAGAGTAAATTTTGAAATGAAATGCTATTTTATGTGTTTTTGAGCGAAGGGAATCATCTATTAATGTTTAATGTTCAGTTATGTTTGACATTTGAAAGAGTTTCTGTTACATTGAAGTCTCCATTGTGCAGTGCAATCGTTTGTTACCATTGTGTAGAAGAGAAGAGTTTATGGTTATGGATACTACTCCTCTAAGGCATTAATCCTTGTTCAATGAACAGTAGCTTTGTTAGTGCTAGAGCAGTATTTTCCTTGAGCTGTTTGGCTGTGTACAGTCTTTTAAATGTACAAAATAACTCAAAATCACAGACTTGTAAGAATCAACTTAAAATAAATGAGCACATTTCACAAATTATATTAAATTCATTGTGTCATAGATTAATTAATTTAGGAGATTTTACATGATTTATTCAGGTAGATTCCATTAAAAACCAAGCCTTAAAAACTACTCAAAAATATTAAGTGTAATATTGTTACCATAATTGTTTTAACCTCTTAACTGTCACCGTCCACCCTGTGGGACGCCTACCTTTACTTCACTATTTTACAATTAAATCCTAATCTAATCATGACAAACTATATATCGTTGGAAAGGTCTAAGACTCCTAAATAGGTATTTTACCACTTTTTCTGTTAAAAAATTATGTAGGAAAAGTAATAGATTAATTTATGACCAGAGGTGTCAAATCCAGGGTCAGAAAGTAAAAGTCCTGCCATGTGTTTATTCCACCCATGAACTCAGCAGCTGATTTCACCAGAGGAGGAACCAAGTCATTCCTTTCAAATCACAAGCAAGTTTCGAGTCAATCCCAAGACCTCAACGAGTTGAGGTAATTAAGAGATAATTGAGAGACTAATTAAATGTTGATTGTGCATTAGTGATGAACACCTGCTGTTATTGAGAATTACAGAGGATCAGATGTTGATGTTTTATTGGTTAAAATGATACCACCATCATGTAGATCAGTGTTTGCTTTAGTTGGGCTCTTGACCCTTGACTCCTGTGTTAGATCTCTCTGTAGCAATGCATGTGCTGTTGTAAAGCGGAGAGATCAGTGCTGTGCAGTGAGCAACTGTTAGTTGTTTTCATATGATGAGGTAATCATCAGGTGCTTACCTGTTTGCGTCCAATATACTGTGTGTATATATATATATATATATATATATACACATACAACATTTTTCATTTTTATGATTTATGTTCTGCTTTTGAATAAACAACTCTGTGAAACCACAGTACGCAATGAATTTACTGCTGTAGTAGTTATAGAGAAAGAATTTTAAATCTAATGCATTTAAATATTTAAACTCCAGTCCTACTCAGACACACACAGACATCAAGAACCAGCGTATGAATCTCAACAATGGTGACAATCAACAAAATGCTTCATGCTGCAATGCATGCTGGGTAACACCACAGTATGAATAATTATTGTCACCACTGTTGAGGATCGTATGATAAGTGATCATGTCTAAAAGCCTGAGCAATATAATTCTTAATTTTTTCCAATATTTAATATTACGATGGCATTTGTTTAATAGTAAATTCCTGCAGTTCTGTAGCTGAACGTCAGTAAATAAACCAAAGAGAGACACCTTCATGATGTTCATTCAACTGACATAAAAGCCAAAAGTGTAAGCTCATCTGCTCCCTCAAGCTTTTAATTCAGCAATGTGCAAATGTTTGTTGTGAAACAATATTGCAATTGCTTAAAAGCAATCCATTCTCAGTTACTAAAAGGGTCAAGAGCCCAACTAAAGCAAACACTGATCTCCATGATGGTGGCATCATTTTAACCAATAAAACATCAACATCTGATCCTCTGTAATTCTCAATAACAGCAGGTGTTCATCACTAATGCACAATCAACATTTAATTAGTCTCTCAATTATCTCTTAATTACCTCAACTCGTTGAGGTCTTGGGATTTGACTCGAAACTTGCTTGTGATTTGAAAGGAATGACTTGGTTCCTCCTCTGGTGAAATCAGCTGCTGAGTTCATGGGTGGAATAAACACATGGCAGGACTTTTACTTTCTGACCCTGGATTTGACACCTCTGGTCATAAATTAATCTATTACTTTTCCTACATAATTTTTTAACAGAAAAAGTGGTAAAATACCTATTTAGGAGTCTTAGACCTTTCCAACGATATATAGTTTGTCATGATTAGATTAGGATTTAATTGTAAAATAGTGAAGTAAAGGTAGGCGTCCCACAGGGTGGACGGTGACAGTTAAGAGGTTAAAATCATGTTACAAAATATTTTCATTCATGAATTATAAAAAATTAAGTTTGGATAGTGCACTATAATGTCTCTGTTCAAAACTGTGGGTGACAGTTAAGGGGTTAAGTAAATAGCCCGTTCCATTTTTTACAGTGTAGAGACACTCCGCCTTTTGCATAGACCAGTGCTACACAGCTCCTACACTCTCAGAAATAAAGGCACAAAAGCTGTCACTGGGGCTTTTCAAAAGGTACATGTTTGTACCTAAAGGGTCCATTTTGGTACCTTGAAAGGTACATATTAGTACTTAAAGTGTACATATTTGAACCTAATAGGTACAAAAGTGTACCTTTTGAGAAGGTACCGCCCCAGTTACAGCTTTTGTACCTTTATTTCTGAGAGTGTAGGATTAAAGCTTCAGTTGAGACCAAAGCGAGAAGAACTACTGCTCCTGAGATTAAAGCTGCACGTGGTGTCCCTCTACCAGCCGCCACTCTACCTCCAACAGCTGCTCAGACAAAACATGCTACTAGTAAGGCCACATCTTTAACCTTGTTAAAGATCCTCATTCTTTCATCCTGCCTTATCTTCTCTACCTCTTTCAACTTCCATCTCTCCCCTTCCTCTCTCTGCTTCTTCTCTTCTTTCTCTATTCTCCTCTGAGCTTCCTTGTACATCTGATATGTGTAATGCACTCTTCCATCACCATTCTGTCTATCTTTTTTTCTGATATTCTCTATCAGTTCAGTGACCTGTCATTCAAACTATTTATTTCATTTAAAAATGTGCTTGCAGTTTTTATACTAAACTTTTTTTAATAATTATAACTCTCACTATTTTTATTCAGTGCTTCAGATTCCTTTCAACTGTAAAAATGTAATGTAAAACATAAATGTAATATATATATATATATAATTTATAAAACAAAGATGTAATTTAAGATCTCAGTAGAAACACAGGACAGACCCTCGGCTTGCCACTGGTGAACCGACGGAGGCCCAGCCGCGGCAAACCGCTGGTGGCGTGCCACCCAAAAAATGCCGGCTGACCGACAGCGTTTTTAGATTGGTCGGCTCGCCGATGGTGTGCCGACGGTGGTCCGACCGTATTAAGCCGCTGAATTTGTGCCACCCAAAAAACGCTGGTGGACAGCCATTGTTTGCTGGGAAAGAACTGTTGATTGAATAAGTACAGCGGTTTCTTTACTCAAAAAACACTATTTATAAAGGCTAATGCTTTTGTTTTTGTTTGTTTGTTTTTTGTTTTTGAGGAGCGGAGAAGAGTTTATCTAGCATCCCAGTCAACAATTTGATCTCACAGTGATGTCACCATGAGCTCACAGGATACTCGTGATGAGGTCACAATGTGAGGTAACAGTGAGCTAAAAGTGTAACCTCACAGCGCCCTCACTGTGTGCTCATACTAATGTGAGGTCAAAGTGCACTCACTGCACAGAGACTAGGTACCCAGCATGCATTGCAGCATGAAGCTTTTGATTGTCACTATTGTTGAGATTCATACACTGATTCTTGATGTTTCTCTTTGTGCTTAAATGACACAGTAGTTCAAAATGTCTTATCATGTTTTTAAAATCCTTCATGGAGGATTATGAGACTGTTGGGTCCTATTCTGTATAATTACAGAGCTATTATTAAACATTTTAGACCAATAACTCCTCACAAAGACTGCATACTGGATCTAGGTGATGGTAGCACTGTTATCATCAGTAACAAACCAATATCATCTGGTTGCAGTCTCTTTTTGGTTTTCCGTGCCATAATAAATGTGCTTTACAAACACAGTTACAGCTGCCCCCAAAAATATAATGTTATGAAGTCAAGGGTCAAGAGCCCAACTAAAGCAAACACTACTCGCCACGATGGTAACGTCAAACAAAACAATAAAACATCATCATCTAAATCTGTTAATTCTCAATAAGCGCTTTTGTAGATGTCTGACAGAAATAAGAACCCCGCTCATCTTTTTGAGTTCACAATGAGCTCACATATTACTCACACTGTGAGGATCACCGTATGAGAATGGTGTGATGTCACTGTGATCATCGCGTGATCTCACGTTTTGACTGGGATTTGTTGTCGAGTCACAGCCAAATAGCTCGTGTGAAGCGCTGATACTTTGGTCAAATAACAGAAAAATCTGAACGCCCACATAATGACAGAAATCTGGGGAAAACGGGACACGAGTAATAAAAAAAAAAAAACCTTCGCTGGTCAAAAGCTTCGTATTTAAACTTGATTTTGGTGAAATGTTTATATTAATATCTAATGACACATGCAACAATGCAAATGAACATATCTGTAGGCCTAAAAATATGGTAACACTATACAATATGATTTCATTAAAATACATTTGTTACAGTATTTATTAATCTTTGTTAATGAAAATACAGTCGTTCATTGGACTTGGGTAAAGTTGGTTTTATATTCGCACATTCGGACTATTGCATTCAATTACTTTGTTAACCACACTACATTGGACATTCAGCGGACATTCGCAAGTAAGTATGATATTAAAACAATACTTAGCCATTTTGATCGATTGTGAAAAAAATGTAGTAGGTTGACAATGATTTCGCTGATTAGAATTTGCAAAAAATAACTTTATTGCACATATAATTAGAAAGTTATTGAACGCGGAAATGTGTGAATGTTGTGAATGTGCGAATATAAAACCAACTTTATCCAAGTGTTCATTGGTAGTTCATTAGTTCACAGTGCATTAACAAATTTTAACAAACAACTTTTGATTTTAATAATGCGTTAGTAAATGTTGAAATGAACATTAAGATAAATGCTGCAGAAATATTGTTCATTATAGTTCATGTTAACTACACTAGTTAACTAATGTTAACTACTGAACCTTATTGTGAAGTGTTATAAATGTATCTGTATACAATAAAGCCACAATATGAACTACCAATAGGAGGTTTCCGGCCAACAGCAAAAATTTATTTTGCCTATGTCACAATTTGAGGTCAGTCCGGCCCTGTAGTTGACTCTGATTATGTCTATCTGCTTGAATGACAGTTTTATTGATCACTGAGAGAGCATTGACTTGGTATGATGTTGGTTCAATAGAATTTTTTTATATTTTTTTTAAATGGCTTGGATGTAGTAAACTACTTTTGCTGTGTTGCCGTACACTGTAAAACCCGACAAGTTAGAGTAACTCAAACCGTTTGAGTAAACCGATTGCCTTAAAAACCTGACACGTTAGGTTAACTCAAACCATTTGAGGAAACTGATTACATTAAACAATTTAAGTTTTTAAAACTAATAGTAATGAGTGCTCTGAACTTATTTCAGTTGAGTTCACTGATTAAGATATATACCCGACAAGTCACGGTAACTCAAACTGTTTGAGTAAACCTATTGCCTTAAAAACCCAAGTTAGGGTAACTCAAACCGTTTGAGGAAACTGATTACCTTAAACCATTTAAGTTTTTAAATCTAACAATTATGAGTGCTCTGAACTTATTTCAGTTGAGTTCACTAAAATAAAATATACAATGCAGTTAAGTAATTAAGTGATTAATTAAGTGCTGATTGAGCATTAGTGATGAACACCTGCTGTTAACAAACAGAATCACTGACAGAAAGAGAAACAAGAACAACAACGGACTTTAGACACATGCTTAGATTAAATCAACTGAAATAAAATGCATTAAATCTCAAGATCTGATTAAACAACCCCACAAACAGCATCACCAGCTCCACTTATTAATAACCAGACTGACTTTATTTCTGTCAGACATCTACAGAAGATCTTATTGAGAATTAACTAAGGTTTAGATGTTGATTTATTGTTTCATTTGAAGTAACCATGTTAGAGATCAGTGTCTGCTTTAGTTGGGCTCTTGACCCTTGATTTCTGGGTTATTAAATTATTAAATTAAATTAATTTATTTATTTATTTTTCTTTAGCAAAACAAGGAGTCATTGAAACGTACAAGCTCACTATGAATTTCTAGTATGTGAACACATGTTCTAATAATTTGTCATGTCAAGAAACCATTTTATTTGTAACTTATCAGTATGTGCTTATTTAGACTGTTTTCACACTTGGTTTGTTTACTTGATCGGAGCCTGAGTTCGATCCCGTCTCACTTTTCCCGATGGTATGTTTGCGTCATGAACATGAGTAATAGTGACAGCTGGTAACTAGATAATGACTATAGCAAAGACTGCAGTATTTACTGTGCTTTGACGCTGATGCAACTCACTTTACAAAGTCAGTTTATTCAGTGACGAGCAGCTTGTTACTACAGTATAATAATTCTGAGGTCAAACAGACTCGGGCTCACACCAAAAGCTCTAGTGTGAAAACAGCCTTAAATGCAGACTGAGAAGATGAAGCAAAACTACAAAACCTAAGAGACCAGTTAATAACATCTGCTCTAGATCTCCATTTTCTCAGCTACAAAAGTGATAAAATTGATGCCACCATGACTATTCTGGATATTGGCTTACCGACTGGATTTGATGTTGAAGAAAATTATCTTAAAATGGTATTGTGATGAAACTGATGCTTCACATCTGTATTTAGAAGAGGAATCTAACACACATCTGCAGACAGGACATAAAGCATTTTGATCGTGTCTTGTATTGTTTTTTTGTTGTTGTTTTTTCTTTTTTTCTTGTCCTCAGTTGTCTTCAGGGAAGGAGAGATACATTCAGAAATATGAAAATAATAAAGTGCTGTCAGAGCGAGGATCCCTCATCCTTTACTTAGATAAGGTATGTAAGCAAACTATCATTCTATCCCAATGGCTAGCCTGAAAAGTATATGATTTTGCTTTAAATTTCCATGAAATATTGTTGAATTCTTGATTCTGATTCGCTGATAAAGTGCTTCATTAATATCCAGTTACTGCACAGCCCTATATTGTGGCTGTCACGAATCCGGTCTATGAACTTCTGTTCACTCACCACCAGAGGTCACTCGCTCACCACATGGACTCTTGCGCTACACTACTGTTGCACTTCACCAGACTACAATTCCCATCATCCATTGCACTGACGACACACACAGCTGATTGCACTAATCACACGCTCACACCTCAGAACGATCACACAATCACACACCCTACATAACCATGGACTTCCCTTCACAGTTTGCCGAGTATTTATCTGTGTATGGCTCTCTTTTTATTTATCCTTCATTTATCCCTCTCCTAGTGTTAGCTGCGATATGGAACCTGTTTCTTGTTTTCTAGTCTGTGTTCCCTGTATTTACCCCTGTCTCACCATTCGGACTCTGTTTATGCCTCGCCTGGACTATTGCTCTTGTACCTGGATTATCTCTCTGCCTTACCCTGTTGGATATTGTTCGCCAATCGTCGACCCACGCTTGTCCTAGGATTACTCTGTGTCTTGCCCATGCCATACCTGCTTGCCGTAGTTTGACCCTGCCTGTGTTTATAACCATGTCTTTGAATAAAACCCTGCAGATGGATCCGCACGTCTCACGTTTCGTTGGCTCTGTTACAGTGGCCAACATATTGCAGTCTTATTTCACATAATATCATAAGCACAAGATAAAGTACTGTAAATATGTAATATATAGCCTATGGCTGTAAAAAAAAATACATTTTGTTTTCTGTCTGCTATGCAAACATAAAACTGTATTTTCAGTAAATGCAACTATAGATTTGTTATTTTAAATTAGATTTATTATTATTATTATTATTATTATTATTTCAGGTGTAAGATATCACATGCAAATCATACTTTTGCTTTGGTTTCTGTATTGTTAGGTTTTGCGTAAAGATCCACAAATAATTTCCTTCAGAATGCACAAGCTGTATAATGTGGGTCTGCTACAACCTGCTGCAGTCACAATATATGAATATTACTCACCAGGCGAGCTGCATCTTCTGTACACTTAAAATGTATCATTTAGCCAAAGTTATTAACAAATGAAAATAATACACTGAAGTAAAGAGGGGAAGGAATAAATCAATACAAGTTGCACATTGTTTTTAAAGTGCAAAACATTGGTCTGTTGTGGGATTACAAATTTATTTAAATGTTTAATTTAGATTCCAATGTAATAATGTACAAACTGAAGAAGTTATATACATTGTATTTAGCATTTATGGTGAAGATGATGACATCAGATGAACGATTCAAGAGGTCCCTGCCAGTTCCTGTTCTCTTATTGTAAGTCTAATGAGCCAGACGACGGAGACTCTTGCCTTTTGTTTGTAATGGCTCTAGGGGCCCCGGCCTCAGTCTTTGGGTAGTTAGGCTGATTGGATTAGGAGTGATTAAATCAGGCAAGATGCTATACCTGAATACTTCATTTGCATGCTTTGTTTAAGATCATCACCCAGGTGCTTGGTCTCCATTCCTAAGCACTGCCCCCTAAATGTATATAAACTACAATGTATCACTGCTTTAGTTAGATTTTCGATGACTACAGCTACCGACAGCTTGTGTTCTCAATAAAAGAATCCTGCTGAAGATACAACCCGAAGTCTCCTGGTCTTCACTTCTGAGTTGCCTAAACTTTAGAAGATATAGGTTTACAACAGATGGTGCCGTGACCCGGATAGAGTTCCAGCTTCCTCACCTGAATCCAGATTGAAAACTTCAAGCTCAAACAAAGATCTGCTTCCAGACTGCATCTTTTGGAATCCAGCGAAAACTTCAAGCTGAACAAAGATTTCCAGACTGAATTTTCTCTCAACCAAGGTTGTGGTGAGTGCTGTCTCTAATCCAAAAGAACCTTTAAGACCAGTACAAATTTGTTTATCCTCTGCGCCGACAGAGAAGAGTTAACAGACAGCTGTAGGGTTTGGTTAACTAAGTTTTCCTCTAAAAATGTACTTTTAGAGATGAAGTTACCCTCTGTCCAGGCAGGGAAGTTTAGCATCAAGTGCTAATATTGTTTTATCCTCTGTTCTGTGTAGGCAGGGAAGATTGGCATTTACGTGCTAGTTATTTTGGTTTATCCTCTTTTCACAGAGAAGGTTAGCATTTCAGGCTAATAATTTTGGTTTATCCAAATTAGGGAAGTTATGTGTGACGTGTTGGTAATTTGGAAAGTTAACAATAGTTAAGCTGTGTTAACAAGTGTACCCTCTGTTGATCAGAGAAGTTTTAGTGTTTTGATTGTGTGGTAACAAAGTTAACAATAGTTAAGCTGTGTTAACAAGTGTACCCTCTGTTGATCAGAGAAGTTTTAGTGTTTTTGTTTGTGTGGTACAGAAGAAACGTACAAAATGGTTAGAAGGAATGCTAGGCTGATTCCAACAACAGAAAAGGGTGGTCTTGCGACTCCTTTGTGGTCAGATAGCGAATTCAAATCACTGTTAGGGGAACAAATGAACCTAATAATCACTGAGAAAGTTAGACAAGAACTAACGCAGAAATATGAGATCCATCCAGACAAGACTTGGTCTGTAGATGAGTGTAAAAAGGTATTAGGAGCATGTGTTCGCAAGAACAATGTGAAAGGTATTATCTGCTGCCACAGAGAATTTGGTTTAGCGCTAGCTACACAACAATCTCAGCGTAACTCAGAGCTAGAGAAACAGAACAAAGAGCTCCGTGCTAGAGTATCCTATTTTACTAAGAAATTGAACCACAACAAAGCTTCAGCAAAAACTGATGTGGAAGAAGTTAGTCAACCGAATGACAATTATCCTGACTTACAAGCTTTCTTTGAAAGAGATGTAATCATCCAATCAGTAATTGATGTGCCTGTAGATTCAGTGAAGGTATGTGGCGCTAAGAGACGATCTCAAGGAATTGAGGGAATTGAAAGTGTTGCTCCCAACTCTTCTGTTGTGCAAGTACAAACTGTTGCCAAAACACTAGGACCTAAAGATATAGAGAGACTGTCCCAGAGCTTACCCTCAGCACGCACAGATTTTTCTGAATTTAGAAGAGCATTGATCAACAAAATGCGTCTCTACGACCTGTCGTTAGCAGAAGTCACACAGCTGATGTCACAAATTCTAACTGAATCTGAATTCAACAGTTTTGAGTCTGCTGTTACTTCTGAACTACAACATGCCAGTAGAGACGATTTGAGAGAAGGTGTTTTGAAAATTCTAAAGAATATCATAGGACCCAAGATAGACTGGTCCAGAATCACTAACTGTGTGCAAAGGAAAGAAGAAACTGTGAGTGAATACACTGAAAGGTTTTGTCAGTCAGCTGTAACTTACAGTGGAATAGTGGATGATCCTGAAAGTGTGCTTGATGACAAAGGACCACTAGTTCGAACATGGTTTGATGGCCTTTTATCAGAGTACAGATCAGCTTTGCCGTTCTTAGACCTAACATGGTCCACTGGAAGCTTGCAAAACAGCTTGGACAGCTTAGCTACTTGGGAAAGAGACTCTGATGTTAAAGCCAGAGTAAAGATTGCAGCAGCGTCCTTTAAGGTCAACACAGAGAACCGACAGAAACGTAAGTGTCCTAAGAAGGAGGGCAGTTGTTATTACTGTGGTAAACCTGGACACTGGATGAAAGAGTGTAGGAAAAGCAAAAGACATTAGGAGAAATTAACAGCTTTACTCAGCTTCTACTCAGTCTACTTGGTACTCTGAAGCAGCCCTCCCGCTTCACCGAACTGTTGGAGCAGTTTGCTCAGGTGTTAACTGTTAGGGCTGTGAGTGCTTAATTCCCCAGTAATGTACAACAAAGCTGAAAGATTCTTTGTAAATAAAACTACAGGAAGGTTACTGTCACTTCCTTCCACTGAGAGAATGCTAGTTAAGTACACTCACAGCCTTCAAAGCTATACTACAGCACACCACAGTCACTCACCTATCCTCTTTGGGTTATGATGTTTGTTATGACTGATGTTCCATTAGAGGATGGAGATGTCACACACTAAAGTTTGCACACCACCTACAGGGATAGGATAGGACACATGGACCAGTGAGGAACCCAGGGAAGAACCGGATGCAACAGGCTTGGGGCCAACCCTGTGGTGAACACACCCTCATAGGCCTTTCCCCATCCACTAGTCCACCCTCACCTCACTGTTCTTTAGGTGTCACAGGAATTAAGAAATAGGAAAGAAGGAACAACAATAGCAGACGCAGATTGAACAGAGGATACAACCCTAATGTTTGTAGTCTTTAGAACAAATACTGCTGTCTTTTGTTTTCTTTCTTCCTCTGTGCAGATACAACTTGATGGCTGTTCCAAGACCCATGCGCACCGAACTCCTCACCTGCGTATGAAGCCACAACCTCTAAAAGACAACGAGACCCACTGCCGAGCCAACTGTCACGGAAGACAGAACAAAGAAAAAAATACACAACGCAGAGAATCACATACGAGAACTTCAGTCATCCAGCAACATGATCAAGACATTCTTGATCTTTCAGCAAAATTACACCTGATGGCTGAAGATAATTCTTCATGGTTCGGAAACCTGTTAGTATCAAGTGTTTCATGCAACAAATGACTCACGCCCATCACGAGAAATGACAGTTCCAACCAGAAAAGACTATTAAGAACTTCACGGAGCTGCATGTTTGTTTCTGTGTCAGCATGCAGTTCGTCCCTACAGACAATCAACACAGAACAAGTGCTATGTGCCTGTAACGATCACATGTTACAAGAATGAACTTTTAAGTGTCTAAATTTGTATTTTGTGAGAGTTATTAGAACTCTCAAAGGGGGAATTGTGGGATTACAAATTTATTTAAATGTTTAATTTAGATTCTAATGTAATAATGTACAAACTGAAGAAGTTATATACATTGTATTTAGCATTTATGGTGAAGATGATGACATCAGATGAACGATTCAAGAGGTCCCTGCCAGTTCCTGTTCTCTTATTGTAAGTCTAATGAGCCAGACGACGGAGACTCTTGCCTTTTGTTTGTAATGGCTCTAGGGGCCCCGGCCTCAGTCTTTGGGTAGTTAGGCTGATTGGATTAGGAGTGATTAAATCAGGCAAGATGCTATACCTGAATACTTCATTTGCATGCTTTGTTTAAGATCATCACCCAGGTGCTTGGTCTCCATTCCTAAGCACTGCCCCCTAAATGTATATAAACTACAATGTATCACTGCTTTAGTTAGATTTTCGATGACTACAGCTACCGACAGCTTGTGTTCTCAATAAAAGAATCCTGCTGAAGATACAACCCGAAGTCTCCTGGTCTTCACTTCTGAGTTGCCTAAACTTTAGAAGATATAGCAGTTCCTGTTCTCTTATTGTAAGTCTAATGAGCCAGACAACGGAGACTCTTGCCTTTTGTTTGTAATGACTCTAGGGGCCCCGGCCTCAGTCTTTGGGTAGTTAGGCTGATTGGATTAGGAGTGATTAAATCAGGCAAGATGCTATACCTGAATACTTCATTTGCATGCTTTGTTTAAGATCATCACCCAGGTGCTTGGTCTCCATTCCTAAGCACTGCCCCCTAAATGTATATAAACTACAATGTATCACTGCTTTAGTTAGATTTTCGATGACTACAGCTACCGACAGCTTGTGTTCTCAATAAAAGAATCCTGCTGAAGATACAACCCGAAGTCTCCTGGTCTTCACTTCTGAGTTGCCTAAACTTTAGAAGATATAGGTTTACAACACTGTCATATGCTCTGGTTTAAGGCTGAAAGTGTGTATGACATGCTGCTGCGTTCTGGATTTTCTGGAAAGGTTTCACAGTGCATGAAGGGTGTTGTAGTCATCTTTAATTGTGTTTTTTTTAGATGCACGCTGTAAAAAGTTCTACCACCCTGAAAGGACAGATGGTGCTCTATACAAACTGTGTAAAGGAGATTTGTGCCTGTGTGCAGAAGGTATTACAATCATACTCATTGACCAGACATTTTTATTCTAAGCCAGTCACAATTTGTCATAAGAGCCAAATAATCTTGTTATATAATTAATATGGTGTTCTACTTCATGTTATTCATTTTATTCATTTATTTTACTTTTTATGAATGGATGAAAATGTTTTGTTGGTGTGTTATGATTGTGTGTGTAAATATTAAAAAAATCTCATAACACAGAAAACTGCAGTTTCCAGAAGAAGAATCGGGTCAGAGATGAGGAGCGTTTGAATAGAGCCTGTGAATCCGGCGTGGATTATGGTAAACACACGTTCTCCTTCCTCAGTCATTGAGATTCAGTCTCACAGCTCTGATATAACACCAGTATAACACAACGGTTTGACAGTTTATAAAGTCACAGTGGACTCTGACATCTACGACATGAAGGTGGAGCAGGTGCTGAGAAAAGGTGTGGTTTATTATTCACTTGTGTCCAAATATAATGGAATACATGATTTTATAACTCTCTTGAACCGCGGCTGACATTTGGGATGTCTCTGTAAAATTGTCTCCTCTTCTGTCTTATAGGCACTGATGAGGAAGTTGAGGGGAAAGTGAGACCATTTTTGGCTCGTCCCAGTTGCAGAGAATATTTAGGATTGGTAAATGGCAAGTCGTACCTCATCATGGGCAAATCTGTTGACCTGCCGATGCTCGGGGGAAGGTATGTGTTAGTACTTCCTACAGGATTCTGCTTTTGCACAAAAGGACCACAAACCAGTAAATATATGGATGCGTTTATAGGATGCAGCATAACATCATAGATAGTAGTGTGCGATATTATCTGTCTAAATACACAAAGTCTACTCATATAGTGTGACATTCGCGTACAACTGCTGTATGAGTCATTTGTTAGAATGTTGAAATCCAAATCAAACTTGGGTAAAACATTAACTCAATGTCTGTTAGTGTGATGTTTGTTTTTAATGCTTATTAATAAAAATAAAAAATAAATGTTTTGCATAGTATTTTCTGTTGTTTTTAGTCAGCAGTATATTTTTGGACAGCAGACCTGGGTTGAATACTGGCCTACAAGAGAGGAAAGCCAAACTCTAGAACACAGGAAGCGATACATCGGCATCATTGAGCTCATGAACAGCCTTTTCCGACATGGATGTGCTGTATAACAAGTATTTATTTATTACTGGAAATGTAACATTATCTCTTGCATACTTCAAATAAATTGTTCTTGATGATAATAATGCTTTTCACCAAAATATGATGGTGTAATTCCATAATAAAAATTAAATAAATAAAACTTGCTTGTTTATGCTGGATTAATCATGGTGTATAAGGGCCTGACCTTTTCTTTTTTGAATTTCTACTTAATTATTTTTTTTTTAAGATGTTTTAATAAAAAAAAAAAAAAAAAAAATGGTAACACTTTGCAATACGTAAAGTGTTTTAAAAAAGTATACTAGAAATACTTTGGTAATAAATATATTCTTAGTTACACTTTTAAGGAATATACTAAACACAAGCATACTTTGTGACATTTTAGTGTATTTACAGAAAACATACTTATGTTACCCTTACTTAAAGTATATTTTATGTGTACTTTGTGTAAGAACATAAAAAAATGATTACACTTTTAGTAAGTTTTTAATGTACTTTATATTGCAGTAGGCCTACACATTGTTATATTTTAAATATTTATGTATTTATAATTTTAATATTTGGTAAAGTACGATATTTTGAAAAACATTTTTAACATTTACAATGTACAAACCTTTGTCAAATATCATTAACCATTGCGATATTTAAAATACGTTGTTTAATATGGGTTATGCTACTTTGGTTGATTAGGCTGTTGTTCATTACATGATACATTAATTGTTATAAGCTAGGTGTTTATAAATTTGTTCAAGCTTGACGCCTTTATTTTCTAATATATATTTCTGAAATTCCCACAAGGATTTCAACGTCATATCTGAAATGAAAAAAAAAAACATGTTTGTTTGTGTTTAAATTCAAACAACACACTAAACCTGATTTGTTGAGCTTCGTAAATCAAATATGATGTGCGTGCATGTCCCTTGAATGTGAATATAAGTCTAAATTTAAACAGTATTATATTATATAGAGCGATCGTGTCTCTTTAGGGCGCTTGGAGGAAACCACGCAATTCATATGGATTACTTTGGCGATGTTTTTTTGCGATTAACTTTTTGAAACGTGAACATCTTTGATGAATCTTTTCATCTGAGGGACATAAATCTCTCAGATTTCATTAAAATATTTCAGCTTTTCTTTCGAAGATGAACGAAAGTCTTAGATGGTTTGGAGCATCTTAAGGGTTAGTGATGGCAGAATTCAAATTGTTTTGGGGGAATTATGAAATTAATTAGAAAATATAGTGGTATGTTATGTTTACCAGCTTCTACAAGCGTGTATGTCTGGCTTTGGTACCTCACTGTGACTTCAGGTACGATTTGTATTTAATTAACGTTATTTGTCTGTACCAGTTGTGTTTTTGACTCATGCATTGGCAGAAAAAAATAAATAAAATAAAATTAGTCATTATAACATGTACAACATTAAGATTCTTTTATTTGCAACATGAAGTATATTTATTTCTGATTTCCTGAACAATTTGGCTTCATTGTAATGAGGTTAATGATCTTTGTATGTTCATAATCATGGTTTTTCAATTACTTTGTCTTGAGCTGATCAGCAAACTGTGGTAGTGTTGGTTGATTGGTGTTTATATTTGTTCAAGCTTGACAACCTTATCGACTTTTTCTAATATATATTTCTCATTACAGATAAGAACAAAGATTAAATTGTAAGAAGGGTTGCTTATAAGAGCATACAGTGCATCTGAAACTGCTGAGGCTGGGAAGGTTTTTGACTATATTTCTGACCAGGTACATTGTTCTGTCATTCTTAAATAGAAAACAAATCATCAATCATCATTTGCCTTTTTTTGTGCGTGTAAGAAATATTAACATTTGTTGTTTTTCAGATCAGCTGCTATAGAAGATAAACTGAAATCTGAGTGCAGAGACAAGCAAAGGAATAGTAAGTATATTTTAATATCGTATCACCTCTGTTATAGAGATTTTTGAATCAGGCCTAATGGAGGGTGATTCGGTCAATCTTGGAAGAAAAACGTTAGCAATGTGTCCATTCCAGGTGGCTAATTTGTGCTTCCTTTCAGTCATTCATGTAAAAATTTGTGGTAACACTTTATTTCGATAGTCCACTTTAGACATTCTACTAACAGTAAGTAACATTGCAACTACATGTCAACCAGCAGTCATTAGAGTATTAGTAGACTGTCTGCTTAATATCTTTAACACTTTGTTTTGATGGGTCCACAACATACTACATACTGACTATGAGAAACTTTGCAAGTATGTCAACTCATTCTACTAACCCTAAATATACCCTACTGAGAGTTAGTAGACGTAGTTGCAAATTAATGAGAATTAGTTGACATCTAGTTGACATGTAGTTACAAAGTTACTTATAGTTAGTAGAATGTCTAAAGTGGACTATCGAAATAAAGTGTAACCAAATTTGTTATCTAATTTTGTTTCTGTTTTTTTTTTTCTAAAGCTGCAAGGCTCTTGTGCAAAATGTTGTATGCCAGGATGACTAGGCTGTGCCCAGGTCTCCGGAACCTGCGACGACGCTCAGCTCCATTGGCCCTTTGTCTGTGCCTTCGGATCCACCGGCTCTGTCTCCATCGGTCGGCCCCCAAACGTCGGCAGCCACACCATCTACATCTTGGCTCCCCGCTCCCTAGACTCCGCCATGTGTTGTCAGCATTGGGATGCTCTGGGTCTGTGCCATGTGCCAAACTCCATCTAAGCCACCAGGGCATCATCGTCATCCTCCCATCACCATCCCTTCACCACATCCTGGCATCATCCCGCATCTTTGCCTCTCACCATCCCTACACCATCTCCTCCTCCACCTCCAAAACCCCCTCCATCCCTCCCTATTCTGTTGCTTGAACTTTATCATCTTCAGTCTTTGCACACACATCTATTCACTTCTGCACTTAAATTTTCATGTTTTGTTTTTTTTCTTCAGAAAATTGCATTGTAATTTTTATTTATGTAATTTTTATGATGATTCAAGACAGCTCTTCCATAGCATTTTTTTTCATTTATTATGTTTTTTGTATAATGTTTTAAAATGTACTTGAGTATGTTTGTAGTAATACAAATATACTATAAACATACTTGTATTTCAAGTGCATTTTTAATACATTTAATAGTATGTTTTTTGTTTTTCACCAAAGTATATGTGCTGCTGTACTTTTTTAATGTATTTTATGAATATTTGTAATGTACACAATATATAATACATTAAAGTTTTCGAGATATCAAAGTGTACGTGTGTGTATAAACTGAAAAAGATAATACTAATAAATATATAATATACTAGTAGTGTAATGTTAATGCATTTCTAATGAGCTGAAATGCAATTGAAATGTACTTGAAGCACATTGAAACGATGCTTCAAATATACTCTACCTGTAGTTCATGAAGTATTAAAAGTACATTTTAAATCTATTTTAAAAAATACATTTAAATTGCACTAAATATACTTAAAGTGGTTCCAATTTAACACAATTTCAATATATTAAATATATTACAAATAGATTAAAATTGAACTTAAACATATCTTGAAATACACTTAATATACTTAAAGTTGTTTCAAAATAATAAATATATTAAGTGTGTCTGAAAAAGCACAATTTCAATATATTTATTTTTCACCTGGGGCTGTATCATTTTTAGACTATTAAGTGCTATTTAATAGCAGTACTTAAAAGTAACACTGAAGCAGTGTTAAAGTTAATGAGGTAATTAAGAGATTTATTGAGTGATGATTGACCATTATTGAAGACACCTGATGTTAACAAGCAGAATCACCAAAGAAGAAAATCACATTTTTTTAAGTCACTGTTAAACTGGTTAGTGTTTACTTTAGTTGGGCTCTTGACCCTTGACTTTTTAATATTGCATTGTATTTGGCTGCTATAACTAAATTATAAGAGCCAGACTTTTGCAAAAAGTAAAACTCATCAGGTGGTGATGATTATGTTTTAACAATCATTCGATCTGAATTACTGAACTCATTTTTCTCAGTCAAATTTCCTTTATTGATTACAACAGCCTTGTGACTCCACAGTGAAAGATTCTGTGTTTTCTATAACTTTTGGAAGGATTTCTTACAAGCTCTTCTGATCCAAAAAAAAATAACTTCAATTCTTTCTTTTAGGCACACACAGACATCAAGAATCAGCATTTGTATCTCAACAACGGTGACAAACTGCATAATCATATCAACTCTGAACATCATAAAACAAGCTACTAAAAAGTAACATAAAAACAGCACAGATAAAAGAAAATAGTAAGAATAAAAGAAATTACAAAGACAGAAGACAGTACTAAAATGTCAAGAGCCAACTAAACAAACACTTATCTCCATGATGGTGGCATAATTTTAACCAATAAAACATCAACATTTGATCCTCTGTAATTCTCAATAACAGCAGGTGTTCATCACTAATGCACAATCATCATTTAATTAGTCTCTTAATTATCTCATTAACTTTAACTCTTTGAGGACTTGAGATTTGACTTGAGACTTGCTTGTGACTTGAAAGGAATGACTTGGTTCCTCCTCTGGTGAAATAAGCTGCTGAGTTCATGGGTGGAACAAACATATGACAGGACTTTTACTTTCTGACCCCTGGACTATCCACCTTTGAATGTGGGCCCTTATGGGCTTGTTGAAGACCAGTTGTGCCGCTGCGTTCTGAAACATTTGTCTAGGTTTGATTGTGCATGATGGAAGTCCAGCCAGAAGAGCATTGCAGTAGTCCAGCCTAGAAATGACAAGGGCCTGGACAAGAAGTTGTGTAGCATGCTCTGTTTGGAAGGGCCTGATCTTTCTGATGTTGTGCAATGCAAACCTGCATGATCGAGCTGTCTTTACAATATGGTTCTTGAAGGTCAGCTGGTCACCAAAGAATAATTTTTGATGAACCTATCAGGATGATGAAATCATGCTGTAGAGTTGGAGTGGCAGGGAAAACAAGAAGCTCAGTCTTTGCCAGGTTGAGCTGCAGGAGATGATCCTTCATCCATGCCGAGATGTTTCCCAGGCAGCCTGAGATCCGTGCAGCTACTATTGGATTGTCTGGTTGAAATGAATGATAGAGCTGTGTGTCATCAGCATAGCAATGGTAGGAGAAACCATGTGTTTGTGTAATGGGTCCCAGTGATGTAGTGTATATGGTAAAGAGAAGGGGTCCAAGAACTGATCCCTGAGGAAACCCTGTGGCCAGTTGATGTTTCTTTGGATACCTCTCCTCTCCAGGTAACCCTGAAAGACCTACCTGTGAGATAAGATTCAAACCAGTGGAGTGCAGATCCTGTGATGGTAGACAGGATAATCTGATGATTGACAGTGTTAAAAGTGGCAGATAGATCCAGCAGAATAAGAACTGATGATTTGAAATCAGCTTTCACTATCTTCAGGGCTACAGTGACCGACAGCAAAGCAGTCTCAGTTGAATGTCTGCTTCTGAAACCTGATTGGTTAAAGTTCAGTTGGTCATTCTGTGAAATAAATAATGTAACCGTGTCTATAAAGGTGTGAACCAAATGGTCCATTCCATTAGAATAACAAAGGAACAGCATTCCTCAGGAACATCTTGTAGATTGCAGGATCTCCAGCGGGAAGGTCCTAACAGTACTGTTTCTAGCCCTTTTGTTCTTCAGATATAAAATTCTATCCCACAGACAGAACTTTGGGAGAAGCTAGGATTCATACAAGGGTTAAGATTGTTTAAAGGAAGACATGCTAACATCGCTATTGAAGAACTGCTACACCACCATCCTCAATAAATTCTTCTCCCCACAAACATTTTGGTCAAGCCTACTTATTTTTATTTATTTTTTTGTATTAGAGAAATCTAGTACATTGGTGAGCCACCCAAAAGACTGCTCAGCAAAAATACAGTAAAGATGATGATAAATGGGGCAACTTTTTAGGTTAGAAGGGATAGTATGCACTTGCCTGTCTAGAAAGATATTGTCTTGACAAGAAGTTAAAGTGGATCATAAAGTGTCAGTTGCTGTATTTACATCCAGATATGAGAAATGGGTGGGTGAGGGAAGAGAGGATGACACTACAGAGGAAAGATGAAAGGGTGAAATGGAATGTAGGTTTTGCCTAAAAGTAACTAGAGGAATTGGTGGCACACATGTAGTAATAGGTAGGTTACATGTAATAAAGAAATGAGCAGAGCTTTTTAGAGGTTTTATCAAATGTTGTCTGTGATACAATTGCCTGGTTTCTCCCAAGGATTTTTTCTCCCTGTTCTGTCACAGAGGGCGTTTTGGTTCCTTGCCGCTGTCGCCTCTGGCTTGCTTAGTTGGGGACACTTCATTTCCAGCGATATCGTCGACTTGATTGCACAGATACTATTTAAACTGAACGATGACATCATTGAATTCAATAATGAAATGCCTTTAACTGAAAATTGAGTGTTTAATCTTGTCATTTTACATTATTGACACTATTTTCCTATTTTGTTATTGTGAAGTTGTTTTGACACAATTCGTATTGTTAAAAGCACTATATAAATAAAGGTGACTTGACTTGACTTGACAAATAACGTCCCCAACTCTTTAAAGATCTCCACATCATGACCATCTCGGGAAACATTCTGGGAACGTCATTGACACCAGCGGGACGTTCTGAGAATGCTCTGGGAACATTACATTTCTAGCTGGGAAATCCATTTACCTGACATCCATCAATGAAAAAAGAGGCGTGAATTTGGTTAACATCTTGTGGAGTGCACACTGTAAAAAAATGCTGTAAAAAAACGGCCATATTCTGACAGTAACATCCTGTTTTTTCATTACAACAGTAAAATTCCGTAAAAAAATAATGAATTCTGGGTAATATTTGTTGTTTTCGAGAAAGTATCCTTCTGCAGTCCTGTGACGTAACAGCGCTCAGAGTCGACACTCAGAGGCTGTGTTTTAAATCACACCCTACACTCTCATTCACTATTCCCTACATGAGTTTACTAATATAGTCCACCTGACAGAGAGAATGAACACTAATGAGTGAATTCAGCCAATGATGAACAGCTGCTGTGAACAAGCAGATTCACTGGAGAAAAGAGAAAAATGAAACTACAACTGACTTCAGACACAGCCTTAGATGAAATCAACTGAAATACAACAGCAGAGGATGATTAAACAACTCCACAAACAGCATTACAGTTTGACTTTATTTCTGCCACATATCTATAAAATTACTTGAGAATTAATAGACATTTAGATACTTTATTGAAAATGTTTTGTGTGACCTCACCATTATGGCGATCAGCGATTGCTTTAGTTGGGCTCTTGACCCTTGACTTTTTAACTTTAGATTTTTTTTTTGGTTGTTATAATTGTGTTAGTAAAAAGCATATGTTATAACAACAAAAACCAAAAAAAAGTAAGTAAATGTGTTTGTGTTGTAATCATCATGAAGCAGCCTGCTTTGCTGACCTTATTCCGTCTTTAATGAAGTGTTGTGGCTTTTTTTTTTTTTTAGTTTCATGTTCTGACGTGCTATGACACGACAAAACAATCGATTAGGAAAAATTATAAAACAGCTTATACACAAAACCTTCAGTACTACGGCATAGTTAAGACCCTTACAGACATCAAGAATCAGCATATGAATCTCAACAATGGTGAGTCAAAATCTTCATGCTGCAATGCATGCTGGGTACCAGCACAGTACAAAACTCACCCATGACTCCCAGCATGCATTGCAACATGAATAAATGATGCCACTGAATTGTCCTCTTATTTTCTCCAATTTTTTATATTATAATTGCTTTTGTTTTTTGTGTTGAGTTATATTAGCATGTTTTGTGATGTTCAGAGTTGATCTGTTTATTTATTTTGGTTGATTGTCACCACTGTTGAGATTCATATGCTGATTCTTCAGGTGTGTGTTTCATAGCACTTTAGAGCATTTTTTTTTTTTTTTTTTTAATTGTCAGTAATATTTTTAACAATCGTACGTAAGCTAGAGCAAAAGAATGAGCAGGCTGTTATTACATCACTTTGATAACAGATGAGACACTGAAGAAAAAAATATATAATGCTTGATGATGGTTCGGTCATTAACAAAACACAACTAACAATATTACAGATTTTGCTTTGGTTCTTTTTGCCATAACAACTGTGCTTTAAAACACATGTTTACAACAGCCAATGATAAGCTGATGTTAAAAAGTCAAGGTTCAAGAGCCCAACTAAAGCTAACAATGATCTCCATCATGGTAGTTAAAAAAACCAACAACAACTTGCTTTTCTGTGAACGTCTGACAGAAATATCATCAGTCTGGTTAGTAATTTGTGAAGTAATGCTGATTTAGTAGCTGTTTAATCAGATCTTGAGATGTCTTTCTTTCAGTTTATTTCATCTAAGGCTGTGGCTGAAGTCAGTTGTAGTTCTTGTGTTTCTCTTTCATTCAGTGATTCTGCTTGTTAACAGCATCTGTTCATCACTAATGCACAATCATCACTTAATTAATCACAGAATTATCTCATTAAATTCAGCACTGATTCATTATTACTCTAACACTCTGTAGTGTGCACACATTCTAAGTGTTCATTTAAAACTGAGGATTTTGTTGTGGGGTTTAAAGGGTTAAAGATGTAAGAAGAAAAAAAACAGCATGCAATGTAATTTAACAGCAATAAACTGTAATTAATTTACGGCAACAAACTGTAGAAAAACAGTTACTTACTGGCAACCGTGCTGCCAGTAGATTACCGTTATTTCAAGGAAAAAACAGCAATTTACTGTAAAATGTAACAGTCAGATTAACCAAACAAAAAAAGTTATTTTTACTGAAATATTAATGAAGGTCCACAGAAAACAGTTATGCAAAGTCATGAACGGATAAGGAGAGTAAATATTAAACTGAACTGTTTTAATGTATTTTTGTACAAGAGAGATCTGTTAGTTTAATGTTGTTTTGTGGGTCACCATTGTGCTGAAGTGTAGAGCCTGTGTTTCAGTCAATGATGAGCCACAAACACTGATGTTCTGCTGCTTTGTTTTTTTAAAGTCAATAACTGTGCAGTTGCTTAAGCAGCGATGGTTGTTTTAAGTACTTCAACACATGCATGTGTATTATAGCGGATGATGAGCTGCAATGATTTGAGCTAAAGACATGTTTTTAGTTATTTAAGGTGTTTGCAGTTTTATACTGAGGAATATTTATTTTCAGTGGACTCAAGTGATGTAAGTTCACAATACTAACGCCATATGAATACCAATATTTTAAACTCGAACTGTTTGAACCAATTGGAGCAGAGTTAATTTCCATGATAGAATAACAGTAACATGCTGTAAAAAATAAGGGCTGTAAATTAACAGTAGAGGGCTGTAAATTAACAGTACATTACTGGCAACTCTGCTGCCAGTACATTACTGTTATTTAATGGCACAATTTTTTACAGTGCAGCAATGTGATTGGACGATAGTTAACACATATTGTGTTGGACACACTGTGTTGTCTCTTTCTCTCTCTCTTTCTCTCTCTCTCTCTCTCTCTCTCTCTCTCCTTTTTGAGAGTGTATAAAAGAAACTGCAACTTCAAAAATGTTCCCCTGTTTGTAAACATTTCAGTTTCAGTCATGTTATTTCCCATCTTTCCTGGTTGCTGTACATTTCACGAGGCAGGTTTTCGCTACAATCAGAGGAAGCCACAAAGCATCATTGCTTCCTCATCTTCATCGTTTTATTTATAGCTGAAGTTGTAAGACTTTAAAACCAAATGTGTGTTTGATGTAAATTTTAATGCTAATACTTTCTTGTTGCCTAGTTTAAAGTTTGGCTTTTAGAAGAGTGAAACACTGAGATATATTGATCTGTTTATTTGTTTCAACATGTCAATGTCTAACTCAAACAGTGATGTGAGTTTAGGGTGGGACTTTCTGTCTGACTGACCAATGACAGACAGGAGTAGAAAGTGACCAGCAACTGTAAAACTAAAGTAGTCCATGCAACTCATGCAATATGTTTCACATCTGGATGAAATTCTCTGTCCAAGACTTGGTAAGACCAAGAGGCTTGATAAATGTGTTCAAATAAATATAAACGTGGAGTATTATGATGAATTTTTCTAGGGCTGAATATACTGTAGTCAATAGAAAACACTTTAATACTTTTTGTCTGTACTTGTTTTTAATAAATGTGTATGCTGGAATGAAAAAACAAACAAAAAAAAAAACAAACACTTAAATATGATGTGAAACTGAAACCTTTTTTAATTTTTTTTTTCTAAATAAAGAGTCTGTTTGGATAGTTGTGAATTGTGTTGTGAAAGTTGACATTAGTTTGAAAAAAAAAAAAAAACTGTAAATAAGATAACTAAAATACTTATAGACATCCCTGAATGAACTATCACTTAATGAACAAATAACAATAAACATCACTTGAACAGAATGAACAGTTAATGTCTCCAATTCAGAATAATTGTCCAATGACTTGTATTTGGTGTTAGCATATGAATGACAAAACTGCATTTTACTTTAATTCAGGTCAAGTTCAGGTTTTAATGCTATTTTCTTACGAAGTTTATAATATAATATAATATAATATCTATTTGTTGCCTTTGTTGTTTTTTATTGCATCTACTATGCTGTAATGAAGGTATGAGCATGGATGAGATGGATGAATGTGCATGTTATTGAGGAAGTTAAGTCAGTGCCGGGATTAGTATTGACAGGTCATGTACACTGTAAAAAATTGCTGTAAAAAAACGGCCATATTCTGACAGTAACATCCTATTTCTTCATTACAACAGTAACATTCCGTTAAAAAAATAATGAATTCTGGGTAATATTTGTTGTTTTCGAGAAAGTATCCTTCTGCAGTCCTGTGAAGTAACAGCGCTCAGAGTCGACACTCAGAGGCTGTGTTTCAAATCACACCCTACACCCTCATTAACTATTCCCTACATGAGTTTACTAATATAGTCCACCTGACAGAGAGAATGAATACTAATGAGTGAATTCAGCCAATGATGAACAGCTGCTGTGAACAAGCAGAATCACTGGAGAAAAGAGAAAAATGAAACTACAACTGACTTCAGCCACAGCCTTAGATGAAATCAACTGAAATACAACAGCAGAGGATGATTAAACAACTCCACAAACAGCATTACAGTTTGACTTTATTTCTGCCACATATCTATACAATTACTTGAGAATTAATAGACATTTAGATACTTTATTGAAAATGTTTTGTGTGACCTCACCATTATGGCGATCAGCGTTTGCTTTAGTTGGGCTCTTGACCCTTGACTTTCTAATTTTAGATTTTTTTTTTGGTTGTTATAATTGTGTTAGTAAGAAGCATATGTTATAACAACAAAAACCAAAAAAAAAAAAAAAAAAAAAGTAAGTAAATGTGTTTGTGTTGTAATCATCATGAAGCCGTATTTAATGAAGTGTTGTGGCTTTTTTATTATTAGTTTCATGTTCTAATATATGCTATGATATGACAAAACAGTCGACTATGAAAAAATTGTAAAACATCTTGTAGATCAGTACATTCAGTACTACGGCATAACTAAGACCCTTACAGACATCAAGAATCAGCATATGAATCTCAACAATGGTGAGTCAAAATCTTCATGCTGCAATGCATGCTGGGTACCAGCACTGTACAAAACTCACCCATGACTCCCAGCATGCATTGCAACTTGAATAAATTATGCCACTGAATTGTCCTCTTATTTTCTCTAATTCTTTATATTAGTCACCATTGTGCTGGAGAGTAGAGCCTGTGCTTCAGTCAATGATGAACCACAAACACTGATGTTCTGCTGCTTTGTTTTTTTTTTTAAGTCAATAAGTTGTTTAAGCAGCGATGATCGTTTTAAGTACTTCAATACATGCATGTGTATTATAGCGGATGATGAGCTGCAATGATTTGAGTTAAAGACATGTTTTTAGTTATTTAAGGTGTTTGCAGTTTTATACTGAGAAATATTTATTCTCAGTGGACTCAAGTGATATAAGTTCACAATACTAACGCCATATGAATGCCAATATTTTAAACTCGAACTGTTTGAACCAATTGGAGCAGAGTTAATTTCCATGGTAGAATAACAGTAACATGCTGTAAAAATTAAGGGCTGTAAATTAACAGTAGAGGGCTGTAAATTAACAGTACATTACTGGCAACTCTGCTGCCAGTACATTACTGTTATTTAACGGCACAATTTTTTACAGTGTAGAGCTGAGGAAAAAAACAACAACTAATGATCAATTTTGGAGCCCATAGGTTAAATCTGATCAAACCTGATAGGGAATTACCTATGATTAAATTAAGGTGATACTATTAGATATTCAAGTATAATATGCCTGCTAGAAAGCAAACGTCATGTTTATATGAAAATGCACTGACAAGGAACTGCATATGTAAGTTTTTCCATGCATTCATCTGAATTTGAATTTGAGAAGGAAACAGTGAGCTTGAGCATGTATTTCCTTGTCAGAATGATGATTTGTTAACTTCTCTATAAACATCTCAACACACAAATATTTTAATAGTTAAGCAGTCAGTTGTGTCGGTGAGGGTCACTGTATTTCAGCTCATATCAGGTAAGATCTTTCTGCTTATGATGATGAACAAACATTCTCTGTAAATCAAACACACTGCAGCATGTGTCGATGTGTGATCACGGACTGTGATTTGAGTAATTTGTACTCACCATAAGTCCTTTAAATCGCTTCTGTCACCTGTAATATCCAGTGTTGGCAAAATGTACTTTTAAAAGTAGGGCATTTCAATATTTCAACACTACATAAAAAGGTTAATTACGTTACTTAGTTACTTTTTATGTAAAGAAATGCATTACTTTAGTTAGTTTTGCATTACTTTGTCACCTGGGCTGGGTTTATTTTATTATTTATGTATTTTTATTTATTTGTTTTACCAAAGGAAGCACATCTGTCTCTGCACTTTCTCCCAGTTTCTACAAACATGAGGACTGGCGATATGTCAGTGAATAAATGGCAAAAAAAAGTAACTTGTGTTACTCATTTGAAAAAGAATCTCAGATATGTCATTGTAAATTTAAAATGAATAGATAATAATTAATTGAAAAAAGTAATCTAATTACATAACTAACTTTACTTGTGATGCATTACTCCCAGCACTGGTAGTATCTATAAGATAATCCTTCCATCCTTTATTTAATTATGCTTTGTCAATAAATTATTCATATTCTGAATTTATAAATCATTTTTGTGGAATTGTTGGACAAAAAGAGGAAACAAACAGAAGTCAAAAGCAAATCTAAATTGTTTTGTTTTTACCCCTCTGATCTGGCTTTTAGATGAAGATAAAAACACCCAATTGTCAACTGACAATGGCTTCCTTTCAGACAGGTGAGTGTGTATGTATTTATTTAGTGATTGATTGATTGATTGATTGTCACGATTAGCATGCAATGGTTGGTTCACACTGAACCAAAAATATTTATGAGAAAAATTGTGGTCAGATGATGACTGTAGTATTTTATTTCTTCATATTTAATGACAGGTTTTATAAGAGCACCGATCTCTGTTATGCTGTGTAAGTATAACCTGTGAGTTTTTCTTCTTACTTTTTTGCTAAAAATATATGTGCTACTCATGTGTCACAAACATTTGTATGTTCATCCTGTTTGCGAGGAGCAAACCTGTATATTTAACATGCAAAGTATGCTATTTATTTATGTTTTACTTACAGTAACTTAACTGATATTTTGTTCTGGACATCTCTTTCCTGTCCATTAGTGAACAGACAGCAGTTAGTTTGTTTAGCATATGGATTTTTATTTATTTTTTCTTCATGCCTTAAAATGGCTGGATAAAACTCTATAGCCTTACCTCATTTACTTTAATCATTTAATGCTGCTTTCATTCAGATGCATGGACTGTAACATTAATGTGATGAACAGCCAAGAGTTGAGATGTAATAGTTCACCTTATTTATTTATTATTCACACACACACACACACACCCTCATGTCCTTCCAAACTTAAGTGTCTTTATCTTGATCATGCTTTATAATGACTGTAGTTAGAAACTGAAGCTATCAGATAAATAGATAGATTGATAGCTTCAGTTTATAATCATGCCAGTAATACTTCATAAGACGTCATCTGAAGTTATGCAGAAACTTAAGAAATTTAATTCATTAATATATCCCTCCTCTGAAGCTCTGAAGTAGACTAAAAACAAGTTGTAGGACTCTAATAGTGCATTGACTGCATGTGATGTCAGTGATGTCAGTGATGTTTCCCTTAAACTAAAAGCCTGCCATGCTGTTTTTGGTCATTGTTTTATGTTTTTGGTCAGTTGTCTACTATACGTCGTATGCTCCCTTTCTACACTGTAAAAAATTGTGCCGTTAAATAACAGTAATGTACTGGCAGCAGAGTTGCCAGTAATGTACTGTTAATTTACAGCCCTCTACTGTTAATTTACAGCCCTTAATTTTTACAGCATGTTACTGTTATTCTACCATGGAAATTAACTCTGCTCCAATTGGTTCAAACAGTTCGAGTTTAAAATATTGGTATTCATATGGCGTTAGTATTGTGAACTTATATCACTTAAGTCCACTGAGAATAAATATTTCTCAGTATAAAACTGCAAACACCTTAAATAACTAAAAACATGTCTTTAACTCAAATCGTTGCAGCTCATAATCCGCTATAATACACAGGCATGTGTTGAAGTACTTAAAATGATCATCGCTGCTTAAAAACTTATTGACTTAAAAAAAACAAAGCAGCAGAACATCAGTGTTTGTGGTTCATCATTGACTGAAGCACAGGCTCTACTCTCCAGCACAATGGTGACCCACAAAACAACATTAAACTAACAGATCTCTCTTGTACAAAAACACATTAAAACAGTTCAGTTTAATATTTACTCTCCTTATCCGTTCATGACTTTGCATGACTGTTTTCTGTGGACCTTCACTAATATTTCAGTAAAAATAACTTTTTTCGTTTGGTTAATCTGACTGTTACATTTTACAGTAAATTGCTGGTTTTTCCTTGAAATAACGGTAATCTACTGGCAGCACGGTTGCCAGTAAGTAACTGTTTTTCTACAGTTTGTTGCCGAAAATTAATTACAGTTTATTGCTGTTAAATTACATTTCATGCAGTTTTTTTTCTTCTTACATCTTTAACCCTTCAAACCCCACAACAAAATCCTCAGTTTTAAATGAACACTTATAATGTGTGCACACTACAGAGTGTTAGAGTAACACTGAATCAGTGCTGAAGTTAATGAGATAATTCTGTGATTAATTAAGTGATGATTGTGCATTAGTGATGAACAGATGCTGTTAACAAGCAGAATCACTGAATGAAAGAGAAACACAAGAACTACAACTGACTTCAGCCACAGCCTTAGATGAAATAAACTGAAAGAAAGACATTAAACCTCTCAAGATCTGATTAAACAGCTCCTAAATCAGCATTACTTCACAAATTACTAACCAGACTGATGATATTTCTGTCAGACGTTCACAGAAATGCAAGTTGTTGTTGGGTTTTTTTAACTACCATGATGGAGATCATTGTTAGCTTTAGTTGGGCTCTTGAACCTTGACTTCTTAACATCAGCTTGTCTTTGGCTGTTGTAAACATGTGTTTTAAAACACAGTTGTTATAGCAAAAATAACCAAAGCAAAATCTGTAATATTGTTAGTTGTGTTTTGTTAATGACTGAACCATCATCAAGCATTATATTTTTTTTCTCCAGTGTCTCTTCTGTTATCAAAGTGATGATGTAATAACAGCCTGCTCATTCTTTTGCTCTAGCTTATGTATGATTGTTAAAAACATTACTGACAATTTATAAAAAAAAAAAAAAAAGCTCTGAAGTGCTATGAAACACACACCTCAAGAATCAGCGTATGAATCTCAACAGTGGTGACTATCAACCAAAATAAATAAACAGATCAACTCTGAACATCACAAAACATGCTAATATAACTCAACACAAAAAACAAAAGCAATTATAAAATCAAATATAAAGAATTAGAGAAAATAAGAGGACAATTCAGTGGCATAATTTATTCATGTTGCAATGCATGCTGGGAGTCATGTGTGAGTTTTGTACTGTGCTGGTACCCAGCATGCATTGCAGCATGAAGATTTTGACTCACCATTGTTGAGATTCATATGCTGATTCTTGATGTCTGTAAGGGTCTTAATTATGCAGTAGTACTGAAGGTTTTGTGCACAAGATGTTTTATGATTTTTCATAGTTGACTGTTTTGTCGTATCGTAGCACATATCAGAACATGAAACTAATAATAAAAAAGCCACAACACTTCATTAAAGACAGAATAAGGTCAGAGAAGTGGGCAGCTTCATGATGATTACAACACAAACACATTTACTTACATTTTTTTTTTTTAGCTTTTGTTGTTATAACATATGCTTCTTACTAACACAATTATAACAACCAAAAAAATATTACCCAGAATTCATTATTTTTTAACGGAATTTTATTGTTGTAATGAAAAAACAGGATGTTACTGTCAGAATATGGCCGTTTTTTTACAGCAATTTTTTACAGTGTAATGTTGATAATTCATTTGTATCATTATCATTTTTTCAGATGTCTTGGCCTGTGTAACTGTCACGCAAGAGACAACCACATTTGGTAATGTATTGTGCTGTGATGTTTTTACTGTAAATGTGCAGATACTGCATGTGTATTAGAATATAAATCAACACGTTTCTGGTGATTTCAGTAATACTGTCTGTATTTCTGAAGGATACTGTATGTGAACGACTGCTAGTAATGTTCATGAACTATATAACTCAAGTAATTACGTTAATGCTAAATAAGAAGATATATAAATTCCTCCATAACAGCTAATCTGTCTGACCCCTGCTACAACTACGCTGTGCTGGACCAACCATGGAGAGACATCAGTAATATACCCTTTTCAGTCTATAAGTGTGACGTCTCAGTCGCCTGGAGCGGCTGGTATCGTCTCTTCGTTAATGGTCTGAGTGCTCACATCCCAGACACGTGTGTTGAATATGGTCACTGTGGCACTTATGCCTCACTGTGGATACCTCATGGACACCCAACAGTTGAGGATGGAGTCGTCACTCGAGAGGCCTGCTCTCAGTGGGGTGATTTCTGCTGCTATATCAGGTCTTTTCCCATCAAAGTCAAAGCCTGTCCAGACAATTATTATGTGTATGAGCTGGTTAGTCCAACTGTCTGCAATGCAGCCTACTGTGCAGGTGATTATATTCACATGAGCTCTTTCTACACCTTCATGATGTTTGTGTCTCTGTTCATTAATCACTATTGATCCACACTTTCAGATGTTAGCAGCATTAACACCAGCTCTACAGCCATCACACCAGCGACCATCTCAACTGGTAATGCAGCACACTATTGGCTTATTTTGCGGCCTGATGTATGTGATGATCTGTGTTATAGAATATATATTGGGAGGGGTTTGCTTGTCAAGTGAATCAAATATGAGTCAAGGAAGCAAGCTAGAAAGACAATAGTGTCATTATTCAGCTCATATCCCTTCAGGGTTGGATTAAATTCAGCTCAGTATAATATATGCAAAGTTCACCATTTATGAAACAAGCAATAAAGTAGCTCTATGGAATTAATTATTCAGCTCAATTCACTTTGAGTTTTGTTCTCATCCAATACTTCTGTCAGTTGGTGAAGATGTTAGAAATTTTTTTAGGAACTACTTCTATTGAAAACCACAGTTTCTGATGACACATCCAGACCACGTGAAATTATCATTTTAAAATAAGTAAATTTAGGACAGGTGTTCAAACACTGATATGCACAGATTCTGAGTATGGGACACCATACTTGGCTACATATCACTTTCACTTTCTTCTTCTTCTCCTGAGCTTTACAGCAGTTGGCATTCAAAAAGTTGCATTACTGCATCCACTGTCTAACTTTAACTTAGTACATATTAGTTAAATTTGTCCTTACATTCCAGTCCTCCTTAGGAAATTAAACAAATGTTTTCTTTCTTGGTCACTATTCCCACATTGTGTGTATATATATATATATATATAATTTAATTTTTATTTTATTTTTTTTGCATCATACTCTACTACCTGAACACATCCTCCTTTTTCTGGCATATAGAAGTCTCCAACCTTACACATACTACCTAGCACCATTTTTAACAATCTTATATACTTATTTTCATAACAGTTTATCCCTCTGTTGACTCCTGCAACAACTACACTGTGTTGGACGAACCATGGAGAGCCAACAGCAGTCACCAATCAAACTCCTACAAGTGTGACCGGTGTATCACCTGGAGCGGCTGGTATCGTCTCTTCATTAACGGTGTGAGCACTCAGATCCCAGACATGTGTGTTGAAATCTATAGCTGTGGTGCCCAAATGCCACTGTGGATTCGTGGTGGACACCCAACAGTTGAGGATGGAGTCGTCACTCGAGATGTCTGCAGTCACTGGAACAATTACTGCTGCTATTACGGGTCTTACCCCATTAAAGTCAAAGCCTGTCCAGGCAATTATTATGTCTATGAGTTGGTTAGACCAACTATCTACCCAGCAGCATACTGTGCAGGTGATTATAATTATATATATATATATATATATATATATATATATATATATATAATAGTTCTGTCTTTGTTCATTGGTATTTATCAGCCATTGTTCTTTTCATTTGTTACTAACATCAGTGTCACTTTTTCAACAGTCGCACCAGAGACGAGCTCAGCTGGTAATGTAGTCTGATGTTTCCTCTGTTGATTGTGTTTTGACAGAATATTTGTGGATCTGTTGAACTGAACAGGTGTGTGAGTGTGTTTATGCCTGTAAATAAAGATGAGGGATGTGAAATTTACTTCACTATTCACCCACTCTTTCAGATGTTAGCAGCATTAATGGCAGTGAACGTCGACATTCTTCAAGCTCTAAAAAGGGCTGTAAAAACATCACTTCATCCACAGAGCAGACATTTTTTTCATGAGCTTCAGTGCACAAATCATAAGTTTATTAATATTAAGAGAATTTATATTTGCTCAGTTTCCATATGGTTGACTGTGAGGAGATTGAGTGTTAGTCACCTTTAGAATTTAGTTTCGTGTTTTTTTCACAGTAAAACTACAAAAACATGTTTGTTCCACACACTCATGGCTACATTCATTGATTTCTGTCATTGCAGGTATAAATATAACACTGCAGGAAGGATGCACTGTAAGTTGAGTTTCTGAAGTTAAAGTTTTAGTGTTGGATTTAATAATAGTCCAAAGAGCATTGCAATAAGATGTTGCAGATATGAAAAAAATATATATAAATGTGCTTTTCTATTTATTGCTGATGGTTACATGTGCTTGCTTTTGTTTGCTATTAACATTGTAAAATATGATTAAAATCACAGTCTGTTTTATTTAGCATATAAAGCTGAATTGTGATTTCAGAGTCAGACTGGAGGATGTTTGCAAAATATTCTTGAACAGATAGAGAACTTCACAGCTCAAGTGCTTCCTTTGGATGTAAGTCTTCATTTAAAAAAAAAAAAAAAAAAATCAAATCTGTGTTACATAATGATTGCCATAGCAGTATGGACTTATTTTTCTAATCAATAACTTAGACTGTGGAAAACATTTTGAATATGGTATTCAACGCTTCAGAGAAAATTGTAGAGTCATCAGCAGCAGCAAACTCAACTGAACTAGCCTCCTATGGAAACCGCATGTTAAAAGCCAACGAGAAACTCATTTCTACATTAGTGAAGCCGACAGACACAAGTGGCAATGTCAGTTTTATTCTTGCTGCTGTAGGTAAGTGGAGACACAATTATTATTAATGAGGAAATGCAGATTACATATGCATGTCAGTGACTTTGTTTAGTCTAGAGAGCAGCAGTGGGTTAAACAGCAACAAATTACGCTACAGTAGCTATTTAATTGTTTTCCCTTAAGAGTGGGCGCAGCCTTTTGTAAATTGTATGGGTCTGGCTTCCGGTCTCATCCACATCCAGCTATTTTTACTTGTTCAAATGTACAAAACTATGGTGGCCGAGAGAGCTCAACTGAAAAATAGAAAAGAAAAAAAAAAACACCTGCAAATTAAGAAAACAACTTCGTCAATTTTTCAACACATGCACTGCAAATGCTCACAACACAACCAAATAAAGAAACACTGCAAATACTCACAGCATAACCAAACAAAGAAACATGCTGCAAATAAAATTCTTTATTTGGTTGTGTTGTGAGCATTTGTAGTGTGTTTCTTTATTTGTTTGTGTTGTGAGCATTTGCAGCACCTGCTGTCAAATTGATGAAGATGTTTTCTTGATTTGCTGCAGCTTTTTCTATTTGCATGTGTTTTCTGAAGTTGCAGAGCGTTGAACTCTCTCGGCCACCGTACAAAATAACTAATTTTGCTGCTTGATGTTGCAAATTGGTGTCCTTACCATTTTCTTTGATGTATTATCGTAATTATGAGCATACTGGTTTGTAGTGCAAACAGTTGTACCGTTACTGCACGTTGTTATCCTTTCTGTTATTTCCCTATAGCAGCTAATGAATCTGAAGTCTCGCCAATAGGCTTACTTCCATGTTGAAGAATAAGGTGGATAAGAGAGCAGGAAACCCAGTTAACACGTGAGATCATGTGATGATCACAGTGACATCACACTATTCTCATATGGTGACAGTGTGAGTAATATGTGAGCTCATTGTGAATTCGAAATGTTGAGCAGGTTGAGAGGAGGCAGTTCAAATATCAGTCACCGGGGGACATTCTACTTCCTGTTTCTCAACACTATCACAGAGATATCACAGTGCTCTCACATGATGAGCTCACAGTTTGAGTGCACACCCAGCCAACAGATGTATGTAATAAGAACGTTCGCCAATCATACTACTGACTTCCAGCTACAGACGTAGATGAAATCAACTGAAATAAAAGACATTAAATATCTCATGATCTCAGCAAAGAATGATTAAACATCTACACAAACAGCATCACCAGCTTCAGACATTACTAACCACACTTTATTTTTGTCAGACATCTACAAAAGCGCTTATTGAGAATTAACAGAGATTTAGATGTTTTATGAATCTCAACAATGGTGACAATCAAAAGCTTCATGCTGCAATGCATGCTGGGTACCTGGTCTCTGTGCAGTGAGTGCACTTTGACCTCCCATTAGTATGAGCACACATTGAGGGCGCTGTGAAGTTACACTTTTACCTCACTTTTACCTCACATTGTGACCTCATCACGAGTATCCTGTGAGCTCATGGTGACATCACTGTGAGATCAAATTGTTGACTGGGAACACTGCCTGTATCTTTGGTTGTGAATGTCACCAGTGCGATTTATGGTGGTAATAAATTACAGTGTTTGATTTTAAGGACATTCTGGACATTTAATTTTGGAAGCAAAACAAGTTGAGCATTGGAGTATACAGTATACTCCAGATGACCTAATTGTTAATAGTGCTTTCATTTACATTTATGCAGTTAGCAGGTTAAAAGTAAACCTAAAGGGTTTAAACTACATCAGAGATGAAAACCCAACAATACTAAATAGTTTTCTTTGTCTTGCAAATTGAATGATTGAATTAGCCTTTCATAAAAAGTACTATATACTGTATATATATATATATATATATATATATATATATATATATATATATATATATAAATAACTTTAGCACATAACTGTTTGTTTAATCAGAGGGTCAAGTCATCATGGTTGGACCACAGTTCACCTTAGAGAAAATCCCTCGACTTGACACATCAAATTCTTCTGTGGACATTGATCTCATTGGGATTGCCAGGAACAACATTGAAAGTATGTCAAATGTCTCAGTGTGTGAAGGAAAAAAAGAGAGATGTCATACCATCACCACAAAACCACATTTGCTTACTTTTTTTTGATTGTTTTACATAGTATTGCATGTACTGTAGTTTCTGTTTCTGTCACACAGGATCAGCTGCTGTGGCTTTCATGAGCTACAACACGATGGAGAATCTACTGAAGCCAGACTTCTTCAACACATCAAACAACATGACTAAAACCATGATGTCCACTGTGATCTCAGCTACTCTTCCCAAAACTACCAACACTAAACTCACCAAACCAGTCAACTTCACCTTCAGACACATCAGAGTGAGAGACTGAAATGTGTTTTTGTCAAACCTGAAAACTGATGAACATCTGAAAACATCTCATATTCAATGTTCTGATATTGTTCTTCTTCTTGCAGGAGTTAGATCCCAATGGTTCTCTGTCCTGTGTGTACTGGAATATCAGCGAGTGGATTGTAGATGGTTGTTCTGTTTTAAAGACCAACAGCAGTTACACTGTGTGTTCCTGTGTTCATCTGTCCACATTCGCTCTCATCATGCAAACCAGCCGCCCACCAGAGGTACAGAACATTTCTAGTGAACACTGAAGAGCAGCACAGATGTGGCACTCGTGTTCTCTGACATGTTTTCTCAGAGCGACTCACTGCTGGAGCTGTTGAATTCGGTGTGTGTGATCGTGGGGCTGGTGTTCTTCAGTTTGGCCCTGATGACCTTTGCCCTTTGTCAGTGGAGGCCTGGAGTGAATAATGTGGCTCGAATCAACATCTGCATCAGTCTTCTGCTGGCTCACCTTCTGTTCCTGCTCACACAGCGGTTCCTGAGCCTCATACGGCCTCAGCAGGTGAGAATGATGAAGGAGCCCTACAGCTCAGCACAACCTCACTGAGAATCATCATAACCGTCTCTCATGGTCTCCAGGTGTTGTGTGCCGTAATCTCAGGCCTTCTGCACTTCCTCTTTCTCTCCGGCTTTGTGTGGATGTTCATTGAAGCTGTGCTGCTCTTCATCTGTGTGAAGAACCTATCACAGATCAGCTCCAAAAAAAGGGAGGTGCTTAGCAGTGGATTCCTGTGTGTGATTGGATATGTGGTTGCTCTGGTTGTGGTGTGTGTGTCTGTCGGTCTGGTTCCTGAAGGCTACGGCAGTGAACAGTGAGTTGTTGTTGTTCTTAAGTTAATTTGATTAGAAGGAAATAAAGCAGCTCTGGGATTTTGTGACATTTCTGTTATCTGATAAAATATACACACAGGATGTATCAGCATCATACACAAGGTTCAAATCTATAATTTTTCACCAGTCAGCACCTGAAATAATAATTTCTGAAAAAACTAATTGTTGTTATATTGATTTTTTTCCCTAAAAAGCTGCTGGATTAAAATGGATAAAGGCTTCATCTGGAGTTTTCTGGGTCCTGTTTGCGTCATACTAGTGGTAAACATTTCTTATTCCTCAAATGACTTTTATTTATATTAAAAGGAAAATGCTATGGTTAATAATGCAATCTCGGTTCCCTGAGATAAGAGAACAAGCATTGCGTTGAACGCTTATGGGTTGAACTCCTGTTTACTCTGAATACTGCAGCCTGATTTGTTCACGTTTGTGTAGCTGCACGAACAAATGGCACTTCAGCCTGCCAAAAGGGGTGAAGCCGACTGTTAAAGGTAATTAGTGTTTGCTTTAGTTGGCCTCTTGACTTTATAACATTATATTTCTGGGCTAAAAAAGAGACTGCAACCAGTTGATATTGGTTTGTTATTGATGATAACAGCGCAATCATCACCTAGATTCAGTTTTTGTGATGTGTTATTAATCTAAAGTTTTTAATCATAATAGCTCTGTGATTACACAATGTATCCAACAGTGTCATAATAATTTATGAAGGATTTTAAAAGCATGATAAATCACAGACATTTTGAACTACTGTGTCAACTAAAAAAAAAAAAAAAAAAAAAGAGAGACATTAAAAATCAGTGTATGAATCTCAACAATGAATCTGTTATACTGTATATGTCGGCTCTGAGTGTCATTTGGTCAAAATCTTTTGACGGAGCATGGCATGGAACTAAGGTTCCATTAGTAAACGGAGCGTTCCCTTTTAAACAATCTCTCGCATTGTGTTGCTCCAGCGCACCTATAATGAGGGCTCCTACAAGCATGAGCCAGTTATGAGACCCAAACCACCCTGCTGGGGTCTAACATAAGACCTTCTCCGCTTATACAGGAGATTACATAAAATAGACAGACAAAATCTGTGCCTGAAGGGCAGGGATTTTCAAGTTATAAAATCTGTTGAAAGGCAGACGACGAAGACCAGCTGGCAGCTACAAAAATACCACCAATAGAAATTCCACTGGACCATGCCCAGGAGGAGACCATTCCTCTGGTGGAATGGGCCCCCACTCTGATAGGACGCTGTAAGCCTACAGAGGCATAAGCCAGGGCGATAGCGTCAACTATCCAGTGTTCCATTTTCTTCCCACGGAAAGGGCAACCCAGTGTACAAAGGATATTACTCGGTATTCCACATGTGTTTGTTTATTTATTTATTTATTTTTTTGTTTGTTTTCACAAAGGATAACCAGGTAATAAACCTGAAAAACAGGAAATGCAACATTTAAATTTTCATACATACTACAAACAGCCCCAGTTCATTACCTCAATAAATATAAGCAACAATAAATAACATTAGTCAAAAATACAAATATAATAATATTAAATGATAATAATAATAATAATAATAATCATCATCATTACTTCATAATTTGTTTGTATGTACACGCTTCACACTTCAAACATAAAGCTAAAGAAAGTAAACATAATACAACAACATAGCATGGCGACAGCAGACAACATGAATCATAAAGCAGACAAGAAAACATTTGAAATTAAGAGAGCTTACCAAGTGGCTGCACACCGGGTTGAAAGTCATTACAAATTAAATGAATCTCCCACTTCCTTTTTATAGTAAACACCGGTCACATGTTTCTCACAGGACACTCCTCTTAAAGGGGCACTACACTATAAACTGCTATTTGCAACATGTATACAATTTTTATACATTGATAAACATTGGATTAAACAAAAATCTCACAAATGACCGAACTCCGCAGAAAACACAACATCCAGCGAGATAGTCTCTGCTTTGTTGACTGGCAGCCTTTTATAGCGGCCTCTGAAGCAAACAAAGAGCTGCTCTGAAAGCTGTAAGTGGCTAGATTGCTCTGCATACACCCCAAGAGCCTAAACCATACAGAGTTCGTGTGGACCATGCTTGTCCTCTGAATTATGAAGAGGGTAATGACCTGTGCTCTGAACACATGGAGTGTGGAGTGGAGAGCACCTTGAGCAAATAGCTGTGTCTTGGTCTGAGGACGACTCTACAGTCATTAGGCCCAAACTCAAGGCATGGAGCACTGAATGACAGTGCTTGTAAATCGCCCACTCGCTTGATTGACGCTAAAGCCAGAAGGAGGGTGGTCTTAAGTGACAGGGGCTGGAAGTCAGCCGACTGGAGCGGCTCAAAAGGAGAGACTCGCAGGGCTCTAAGGACTATAGATTAGTCCCAAGCTGGCATAGTATGAGGAAGAAGTGGATTAATGACAAGGTAATTTTTGCCGACTGACTGTCTAGCTATGAGATTGCAATTTGCCACTATGGCTGCCACATAGACTTTGAGCTTGAAAGGGGTGCTTGAGAGAGCAGGTCCTTCCTCAATGGAATTGGCCAAAGGTCTGCCACTAGCAGCTGGATTAACTCAGGGAACCTCGTCCACCAGAGTGGGGCCAGTAGGAGGGCCATGCACCTGACTTCCTTGACCCAACTGATGACCTCAGGAAGCAGGGCAATTGGAGGGAAGGCATAGTGGCAAGCGCTGGGCCAATCATGGGCCAGAGCATCTCAGTCTCTCTAGAAAAATATTGGGCAGTGAGAGTTATCTTCTGAGGCAAAGAGGTCTACCTCTGCCCTCCTGAAGATAGACCAGATTGTTTGAACCACTTGGAGATATAGTCTCCATTCTCCTGGAGCTATATTGTCCTTGGACAGCATGTCCGTTCCTTGGTTCAGTCTGCCCAGCATGTGAGTTGCTCTCACTGAGAGTAGATTGCCCTGTGCCCATAAGAGGAGGTGTCTCACCATCCTGTAAAGGGAATGTGACCTGACACTGCCTTGGTATTTATTTGTTATTTGCTGGGGGCAATCGTGGCCTAATAGGTAAAGAGTCAGACTTGTAACCCAAAGGTTGCTGGTTTTAGTCTCCGGTACCTGCAGGGATTGTAGGTGGGGAGATTAAATGTACAGCATTGTCTTCCACATTCAGTACCACAACTGAGTTGAAACCTTTGAGCAAGGCACGGAGCCCCCAACTGCTCCGTGGGTGCCGCAGCAAAAATGCCTGCCACTGCTCTGGGTGTGTGCTCATAGAGTGTTTTTGTTCACTATAACTGTTGTGTGTGTGTGAACTTGGATGGGTAAAATTCAGAGCACAAATTCGCTCAGGGCTGACTTATATAGAAGTCAGCTCCACCCCTTTCTGAAGTGACAATTGTTTGTGCAGCTACACGAACATGAAAATAAATCAGGCTTCAGTATTCAGAGTAAACAGGAGTTTACCCCATAAGCATTCAACGCAATGGGAGAGACCAACTGTAAGGGAGCAAGGTGATTAATTACTCTTCTACTTTGCAGTTAAACACGATTCTCTTCATCAAGATCTTCAGCCGTCTGAGCTCAACTCTCACAAATCTCAATGCTGAAGTTTCAATGATGAAACAAGCCAAGTAACATTATCATTTAATCACTCTATAGGAAACCACATAGTCAGTAAAGACACATAAACTCTCTCTCTTTCCCTGTTTATTGGCAGGATAATGGTGTTTAAAACACTGGCTCAGTTTGTGGTTCTTGGTTGCTCCTGGATTCTGGGTTTTTTCACTAATGGCAGTAAGGTGCTGGAGATCCTGTTCCTGATCTTGAACTCCCAGCAGGGAACCTTCATCTTCTTGATCTATTGTGTCCTCAATAATGAGGTGAGACTTTAATTAATTTACATGCACTGTAAAACATTTCAAGCGGTTTCAACAAATTATTATTTAGTAACTAGTTCCACTGAATTTTTTACATTCAGTAAATTTCTGACTTCAAAGTGTTATCTGAATTGCTATTTTTTAGTTGGCTCAACCTTTACTGAACTAGTTTGATAGTCCATTCAACAAAAATGTGTTAATTGGTCAAACATTTAGAAGACCACAGCAAGTTATGTCAATTAAAATCTAACCATTTACTCCATGTGTTTTATATGTTACCTCAACTAAGATTTATTATTTGGCAATTATCATAATAAATACACCTATTTTTATAGTTTAACAAAATGCTAAAAAATGATTAACTGGTGTTTATCAATGACTAAAAACACACACATTACAACACATAATAGCCTTTAATTAATAACAATCTCCATATATATTTTTTTTCATACAGACTAAACATACAGGAATTAATTTAAAAAAAGTCACCTACATATCGGACGGCCTAAGGGTCAGTAAATTACTAGCATATTTACATTTTTGGGTGAACTAACCCTTTAAAGCTCCAGTTGACATACAAACCTGATTCCAAAAAAGTTGGGACACTGTACAAATTGTGAATAAAAAAGGAATGCAATAATTTACAAATCTCATAAACTTATATTTTATTCACAATAGAATATAGATAACATATCAAATGTTGAAAGTGAGACATTTTGAAATTGCATGCCAAATATTGGCTCATTTTGGATTTCATGAGAGCTACACATTCCAAAAAAGTTGGGACAGGTAGCAATAAGAGGCCGGAAAAGTTAAATGTACATATAAGGAACAGCTGGAGGACCGATTTGCAACTTATTAGGTCAACTGGTAACATGATTGGGTATAAAAAGAGCCTCTCAGAGTGGCAGTGTCTCTCAGAAGTCAAGATGGGAAGAGGATCACCAATTCCCCCAATGCTGCGGCGAAAAATAGTGGAGCAATATCAGAAAGGAGTTTCTCAGAGAAAAATTGCAAAGAGTTTGAAGTTATCATCATCTACAGTGCATAATATCATCCAAAGATTCAGAGAATCTGGAACAATCTCTGTGTGTGAGGGTCAAGGCCGGAAAACCATACTGGATGCCCGTGATCTTCGGGCACTTGGACAGCACTGCATCACATACAGGAATGCTACTGTAATGGAAATCACAACATGGGCTCAGGAATACTTCCAGAAAACATTGTCGGTGAACACAATCCACCATGCCATTCGCCGTTGCCGGCTAAAACTCTATAGGTCAAAAAAGAAGCCATATCTAAACATGATCCAGAAGCGCAGGCGTTTTCTCTGGGCCAAGGCTCATTTAAAATGGACTGTGGCAAAGTGGAAAACTGTTCTGTGGTCAGACGAATCAAAATTTGAAGTTCTTTTTGGAAAACTGGGACGCCATGTCATCCGGACTAAAGAGGACAAGGACAACCCAAGTTGTTATCAGCACTCAGTTCAGAAGCCTGCATCTCTGATGGTATGTGGGGTTGCATGAGTGCGTGTGGCATGGGCAGCTTACACATCTGGAAAGGCACCATCAATGCTGAAAGGTATATCCAAGTTCTAGAACAACATATGCTCCCATCCAGACGTCGTCTCTTTCAGGGAAGACCTTGCATTTTACAACATGACAATGCCAGACCACATACTGCATCAATTACAACATCATGGCTGCGTAGAAGAAGGATCCGGGTACTGAAATGGCCAGCCTGCAGTCCACATCTTTCACCCATATAAAACATTTGGCGCATCATAAAGAGAAAATATGCGACAAAGAAGACCTAAGACAGTTGAGCAACTAGAAGCCTGTATTAGACAAGAATGGGACAACATTCCTATTCCTAAACTTGAGCAACTTGTCTCCTCAGTCGCCAGACCTTTGCAGACTGTTATAAAAAGAAGAGGGGATGCCACACAGTGGTAAACATGGCCTTGTCCCAACTTTTTTGAGATGTGTTGATGCCATGAAATTTAAAATCAACTTATTTTTCCCTTAAAATGATACATTTTCTCAGTTTAAACATTTGATATGTCATCTATGTTGTATTCTGAATAAAATATTGAAATTTGAAACTTCCACATCATTGCATTCTGTTTTTATTCACAATTTGTACAGTGTCCCAACTTTTTTGGAATCGGGTTTGTACATTACATCATGTAATACAACTGCAAAATTCAGTTGAATTTAAACAGAAAAATGTTTAATGAACTAAGAGAAACTAAACAAGCTAAACAAAATGTTAGAAAACAAACATTTACAAATATTATTACTCATCACAATTACATCTTTAAAATTAGGCAGAAGTCAAAAAAAAAAAAAAAAAAAAAAGAAAAAGATGTTACAGTATATAAAATCAAATCAAGTCATCTTTATTTATATAGCGCTTTATACAATACTGATTTGTGTCAAAGCAGCTTTACAGTCAAACAGGAAAATAGATTGTCAATAATGCAAGAGTAATTTTTCCAGTTAAAGTCAGTTCATTGGTGATTCAGTGTTGACATCATCCAGTTCAGATCTCTTCCAATAATGTCTTTGCAATCAGCCAAGCTTCCCCCAAAAAAACAAAAACAAAAAACAAGCCAAAGGTGACAGCGGCAAGGACCCAAAACTCCATCGGTGACAGAAATTGGGTAGAAAACATTGGGAAAAACGAGGCTCAGTCAGGGGGCAGTTCTCCTCTGGCCAGATGAAACCAGCATGGTGTGGTTTAATTCTAGGCTGCAACACAGGTCAGATTGAGCAGAGGACTTGTCTGGTTCTTGTGGTCTTGTCCCGATGGCCAAAGAGGTCTTCGGAGGGGATCTGTCTCTGGAGCTCATCTAGCTGACGTGGTCTCCGCTGACATTCAGGGCTGTAGAGGTTGTCTCTAGGTGCTGACCCACCATCTGATCTGGAAACGGACTGGATCCGGGTGGCTACGGTGACCTCGGAATAATAATGAAACAGACTGATATTAGCGTAGATGCCACTGAGAATAGTAAAGCACATTATAATTGTAGTAAAAACTCAACACATTTACACATATTACCTGGAATGAAAACAATAAACCCCTCGTCTTCAAAGTCCACACAGTATGTAGTTTCAGTGGGGCGGTCTGGTCACGAGCCAGCGTTTGGTGCCTTGGAAGAACTGACTGGGTTGCATTTGAAATCTTGCAATGATGACAAAGCACCAATGAAACCTTTGGCCACACCCTGATGGAGAAAGAAAAGTACATTTTAAGTTCAAAAATTGAAATTATGCCTTTTAAATAATTTACAATGTAACAATATCAGTTAATTAAATTTGTGATGAAACAGAAGTTGCAACCCTTTGTTTATGCAACCCAAATCCATTCCACAATCCATTGCACAACAGGGAGCATTGATGCTGACTGGATTTGTAATAGAACATGTACATTTCATATTATAGGGCTAAGTTACCTTAAATAGCATAAAAATAATATCAAAATATAACGGTCCTGCCTGTTGTTGATAAATACCAATGGTGACGTTTTACAAATTGATTGATCAATTGTGGAGGGATGCTGAAAGCCGAGAGATAATGAAGGTAGGACGTGCTTGATTATTTATAGGGGTTCTCTCTTGCGCTGATTGGATAAATGGTGTAATTACTAATGATGAATTGGCTGTCTGTGCGTGCTCCTCCCGAAATTTGTTTCTAAAACATCACTTGTAAATTTTCGTTCGGAACGACGAACTTCTCTTCCGAAGCATTCAGGAGACCAGAAACACCATAACGTTAATCCGCCCATTTGAAAAGAGCGACATTTCTCCGTGGCTGGTTGCTAGTTATGTTTAATGTCATCTTTTTACTTCATGGGACAATTGCAAAAGTTTACACACGCAAAAATCCATTCAACACACTCATGTTAACTTCAAATGAGCACATTACTGTGGTTAACGTTAGTCATATTAAGCATAATAGCTTATAAAAGAGAGAAAGACCGTGCAATCTCTTCTTATCTGTTCACGTCACGGAAATACAAAAATATCATACAACATACCAAAATTAGCTCAAATTCATTATGGTAACACAGCCCTTGTTTAATCCATAAAACACTAAATGTCAAAAGTTACTTGTGGCATTCCCTTCACTTAAATTTTCCTCAGACATATCATACAACGCTTATTCAATGTTTTTATATATGTTGTAGGTTTGTGTATAAATATATTTGTCTTAAATAAAACATTTGCACATTTTTAATATATGTTTTGATAAATTCAGTTTAATGTTAAGTACAAATATTTATTCAGTGCCACTTACCTGATGCCTGAACTTGACATACACTTAAATATCCACTTTTCTTCTGATATACAACTCATAAAACACTTTCTAAATGTCCACTCAAAAAAATCAAATGTGTTACATGATTTTCTCGTTAAATTTTGTTAATTGGATTTTTTACAGTGTGTGTAATCTGGATATTTTTACTGTGGTCATCTTATTTTGGTAGTCCTTGACTTTTAAAGAGGAATGTCAGATGCAGTTTGTTTAAAGCAACACTATGTAACTTTTGGTGCTCTAGAAGTTAATAAACAGAACTGCACGCATCCCGCAGAAGAACATTCTAACCAGAGCTACTTCTCTAAGTTTATGTCAATGGCGATTCATGCAGGTATGTGTTACTCCGCAGTGGTGACGAACAGGCTACAATAGTCCAGATATAAGCACTTATTAGAAGTGTACTGTAGTAATTCGGGATAAGACAAAAAGGCGGTTTGGAAGATGTACTCGCTCATTATATTTTGCAAATTTTGAACACAGAAAAAGTTACACAGTGCTGCTTTAAACTGTTACTCTTTCATTTCCTTCCTGTGATAGAATATTCAAATTAGCCAAAAATCTCCAACAGTCAAAACCTCTAATTTAAAAATACAGAGAATGCCTTTGATCCCCAAGCTTTTAAAACTACTACTTTTTTTATGCCAGCATCAGAGTTATTCAGTGTCTCCCGAGACAGTAGGCTACATGGAAGAGAAGTAAAGCATGAATATTTACTCAGAGAGTACATCTAATCTCTAAAAGCCACTCTTACCTGTTTATTCTAAACAAACTCTATTCTGGTTCATGAGTTTCAGAGGTTAAACTGATCTTATGAAATCACTCAGCTCCTCTCGTCTCATTATTATCCAGGTCAGGCAGCAGTACAGGAAGTTCTTCAGATGTCTTTGCTGTGTCAAACAACACTGAGGACAACAGCATCATATTCAGGAAGTGATAAAAACTGCTCAAGTGCCATTAATATACAGCTGTTTTAATATAACAGAATCTATGTTTTTGGATGTTTAACACATTCTGGGGACACCTGAGACTTACATTTTGTGATGTTTCACTACTTAAAAGTTTAAAAGAGAACTAAAACAGCTTTGTTTGTTTGTTTGTTTAATTAGTTGAGGGTGAAAATCATAGTTTTATAGATTTCTCAAAATAATCACTATTAAAATAATAGCAATTTTTTTTTTTCAGGAATGAGGGACACAGGTTTTATTGATATTGTGAATTTACATATAAAACTAAACTATAAAAATAAGAAAAAATTAACAGCTAATGTCTTTAGTGTAAAATGAATCTGATACTTAGCTTGAATTTTATATTAAAACATGAATTGCATTTTGCTTTCGTTCATGTCACATTTGTGTTTTCCTGTATTATTTGAACTCATTAATGTTACAAAATTTTGAAGAGATGGAGCAACAGAGAGTGTGTGAATGTGAATTACTCGCAAATGTGCAGCTTTCCTGAAACTATTTTATTGATAGTAACTTGATCTTAAAAGTGTCATTGTGTGTGTGTGTGTGTGTGAGAGAGAGAGAGAGAGAGAGAGAGAGAGAGACTCAAATAATAATCCCCTTGCAAGAGATGTAACTCCTTCATAAATTATGAAAATCAGCTTAATTATATATATATATATATATATATATATATATATATATATATATATATATATATATATAATATAATATAATATAATAAATATATATAAATTAAAAGAAACTTATAATGAGTGAAACAAAAATATTATACGCATTATATTTGTAGCATTCACGGCTGAACAGATGGACTGATATTCTAAACCTACATATATGCTAACGACCCGCTAAACGTTAGTTAATAGCTTCAAAGGAGAAAGATAAAATAAACACTTCAAAGTCTCTCAAAGTTTACCACACAGCATGAAATTAAAACGGTACCTTGTTTGTGCCCTTCATCAGCCAAGAACTAAGAGGTAGGGAGAAACCTTTTAAACTTATATTTGCACAGACTCTACCCAAAAGTTCATCATCTTCATCTTCTTCTTCTTGTTCTTCTTCTTCTTTTTAATTGGCAGGAGACAACTACTTTTTAAGGTGCATAACCGCCACCTGCTGTACTGGAGTGTGGACCAGAGATGTATTTTTTCTTTAAAAAATAAAAAATAAATAAAATAAAAAAACCTACAATCTATTCATTAATCCAGACTCCTTCAGAAAAATAAATACAGCTTTATATGTCTGCCCATCATTTAATATATCCGTAAGACTTAATACATTCACCCCCATATTTCTTTAACTCATCTTTTAATCTTATTATTTGCATCTCATAATTAATGCAGTGACAAATAACATGCTCCACTGACTCATCTTCCATTCCACAATCACACAAACCTGAAGGATGCTTTTTCAATAAAAACATAGTTTTATTTAACCCAGTGTGACCTAACCTCATTCTAGACATTATAGTTTGCACTCTGGGACTTCTTCCGATTGATTTCATTTTTCCTGCTGCTTAATTGTCTAATCTTATATAAATGACGTCTTTTACTTTCTTCCTCCCATTGTTTCCGCCATGACTTTATTATATTAATATGTATTATTGCTTTCATTTCTGCTTCACAATATGGTACCTACATAATTATATCTTGCTTTAAAACTTATTTTATCAGTCTTCTTCTCTGATAACATTAATCAGAATGACGGCTCACGTAGAAAGTGTGCCAACATCATCTTCTTCTGTGAGTTTATTGGCGGGTTGAAAACTGGAACTGGAAAGGTGCATACCGCCACCTACTGTACTGGAGTGTGTTGAAGATGGAACACAAGGAAGATTTTCTGTATTCTGTTCTTTAGACTGCTATTTCTCAAGAACTTCATTAACGCTGTAATTAGTTTATTAAATTCTACTCCTGCCTTTAAAATATTATATAAGGTAAATTATACAATACCCAAAGCTTGCATATAGTGCGCCAACATACAAACACAGCACCACTGCACTTCCTTTTCCAGACTTCAAAATAAAGGCGTGTAAGAAACGTAAACACTCTTGTAAAACAAATAATGTCCACATAAGCATTGAGCAAGAGTCATTAGTTAACCAAAATATAAACAAACACTTTACATAACATAAAAAAGTTTTTTTTTTTTTTTAGTAACATCTGGCTCAAGTTTAGTAATAAAATCCAATTGCGAAAACATTTCTAAAGTATTCCATGGCAACACTGCCATCTATGGCTTGCAGTAATGGTGTAAGCTAGTGATGGCCAGATGAAGCCTTATGAAGCTTTAAGCTTTTCAGCCAAGTGGTTCACAAAGGGTTAATTTCTGGAGGCTCACAATGAGCAAATTAAGCCTCCAGAAATTAACCCTTTTGTGCTTGTTTTATACTCTTTGGCCACCACGTGGTATTGTGAGTAAATTAAGCTTCCATAAATTAACCCTTTTGTGAACCACTTGGCTGAAAAGCTTAAAGCTTCATAAGGCTTCATCTCACCATCACTACAGTGTAGCTCTCAGCACCCTCTGTTGGAGAAAATAATCACTACACAATTGTTTCGATAACCAGCAGACTACTGTATGTCAGTCAGGGAATTTTTTTTTCTTTTTTTTTTTTCTTTCAATGTATTTGCAGGTTATTTTGAATGTGAATGTTCGGCTCCAGTCAAGGACAGAACTCCAAAAACCAGGACTGTGATAGAGAAGACCACAACAATGTACACCTATGCTGATGAGGCTTGGATAGGAGATAACTAAGTACAGCTAAAATTTTAAAAAGTACAAAGTATAAAGACATTGTATGGACCATAACTTCTGGAAGGAAATAGCACCCTCTTCGGGTCAGCAGAGCCAAGATATCCTAGTCCAGAGTTCCTCAAATCTTTCCCTGGAGGGCCAATCTGCTGCAGAGTTTAGCTCCAACCCTGATCAAACTCAGCTACCTGTGATTTTCTAATGATCTTGAAGACTCTGATTAGCATGCTCAGGTGTGTTTGATTAGGGTTAGAGCTAAACTCTGCAGGAGTGGGCCAGATTTGAGGATGCCTGTCCTAGTCCGTATGCAATACCCAGTCAACAATTTGATCTCACAGCGATGTCACCATGATCTCACAGGATACTCGTGATGAGGTCACAATGTGAGGTAACAGTGAGCTAAAAGTGTAACCTCACAGCGCCCTCACTGTGAGCTCATACTAATGTGAGGTCAAAGTGCACTCACTGCACAGAGACTAAGTACCCAGCATGCATTGCAGCATGAAACTTTTGATTGTCACCATTGTTGAGATTCATACACTGATTCTTGATGTTTCTCTTTGTGTTTAAATGACAGAGTAGTTAATAATGTTTGTGTCTTATGCTTTTATAATTCTCCATAAATGATTATGAAAATGACGTGACTCAGAATTTGTGCTCTGCAATTAACCCATCCAAAGTGCACACACCCAGAGCAGTGGGCAGCCATTTATGTTGCAGTGCCCGGGGAGCAGTTGGGGGTTCTGTACCTTGCTCAAGGGCACCTCAGTCATGGTATTGAGCGTGGAGAGCGCTGTACATTCTCTCTCCCACCTACAATCCTTGCCTGCCCAAGACTCAAACCCGCAACCTTTGGATTAAGAGCCTGACTCTCTAACCATTAGGCCACAACTTCCCAAGACTGCATATGGAATCTAGGTGATGACTGTGTTGTTATCATCAATAACAAACCAATATCACCTGGTTGCAGTCTCTTTTTGGGTTTCCTTGCCATAACAAATGTGCTTTACAAACACAGTTACAGCAGCCCCAAAAAATATAATGTTATAAAGTAAAGGGTCAAGAGCCCAACTAAAGCAAACACTAATCACTATGATGGTGACATCAAACAAAACAATAAAACATCATGAGTGAATAATGAGTGAAGCTGTGGATTTGTTTATTTAAGTTGATTTCATCGAAGGCTGTGTCTGGAAGTCAGTTGTATGTTTGGAGAAGGTTCTTATAACAGAAATCTGTTAGCTGGGCGTGCACTCATGAGCTCATCATGTGAGAGCACTGTGATATCTCTGTGATAGTGTTGAGAAACAGGAAGTAGAATGTACCCCGGTGACTGATATTTGAACTGCCTCCTCTCAACCTGCTCAACATTTTGAATTCACAATGAGCTCACATATTACTCACACTGTGAGTATCACCGTATGAGAATGGTGTGATGTCACTGTGATCATCGCGTGATCTCACGTGTTGACTGGGTATGCACCGACCAACTGTGTTCGCATAGTCAAACGAATCACACTTTCCAATGAGATTTGGAACTCCAAGATGTTCCTGATCACAATAATTATTAGTTCCATAAGTCTTTCTACTGTTCACTCACGAGTACGCTGAACTGATTTGCTTATTAAACTTGATTAAGACACACTATGTTTCAATATACTTTCAAAGCTTTAATTATATAAAATCATCAACATAAGATATAATAATCTTTCATACATTTATGTGCAAGTGTTTATTGTGTGTGACCAGTGGTGTAACTACAGACATCGCAAACGGGCCCCTGGCGATGAAGCTACTATATAGATTAGATAGATAGCTAAATAGATAGATAGATAGCTATAGATAGATTAATAATACAATATAATTAATGCCAAGAGTCTTCACAGCAGTGAGTAAATATAAATTTGCATCAATTAATTGTGTACCTTAATGGTCTTGTGGTTTTTCTGAGGTTCAGGGTCCTAATCCACTCTCATATAGTTGTTTTTTGTTTGTTTGTTTTTTTATCATTAAAACCAAAGTGGTGTTCATCAGTGATTGTATATCAAGACCAAGGACATGTGTGTGTGCATTTTGTTTAGTGCTTTTACCAGAACGAAGTGCTCGATCGTCTGTGTGAAGATGCGCATTATGCGCCAACGAGCGCTCGCCATAACACATTCCAGCGATAGATTGCCTGTTACTTAACACAGACCAACAAATTTCTTATCGAATGGAGATGTTTCTTTCTTTTAGGTACATCCGACCGTGTATCGCGAGATGTTGTAAAAAGTGGTGGGATAGTGCTCTCATGTCTCTCGGAGAGTAATGCAATTGCCGTGATTCCTGCGTGTGTGCATGTGATGGAGAGAGACGCACGCAAAGAGAACTGTTCAATTTAATATAGGAAACAGACAAGATATTGCTTTTAGTTGGTCTTAATTAAGTAGGTTAGGCACAAATTCACTTATTTGGGTTCTCTTCTAGACACGAGCGCTGTGTGTTTGAGCTTCATAACCATGCATCTCAGGGGGCCCATCGTTATAGCCTGCACTGGGGCCCATCATTACTAAGTTACGCCACTGTGTGTGACCTTCGATTTGTTTTGTAATATCACTAAAATTTTGATGTAATAATATATATAGCATTGGTTCTGATGAACAAGGATCATAACTATTAACTCTTTCAACGCCATTGACGAGATATCTCGTCAATTAAGAGACAACGCTTCTCCGCCATTGACGAGTTTTTACGGCTTTCCGTGTTCTAGGTGTATTACGGTAAAGAAAGCCCTAGCGCATGTCCTGAATGAGTTACGGGACTTCCGGGTCTTTAGGGTGCGAATAGGAGACGATCGGCGTACATGGAGGGTCAGAGAAAATGTAGATCATATATAGATCATAGCCTATGTAGATCATGCTTTGACCATTTTGAATCTAATCGGGACGATGCAGTCAGTGAGAGAGAGAGAGACACAGAAACATCTGTAGTTATAACCGATCCGTCGATCTGAATAGGGGTGTGTGTGTGTGTGTGTTCTATCTATCTATCTATCTATCTATCTATCTGTCTGTCTGTCTGTCTGCATGTACAGTATATGTATGCGTATGTATGTAGCATGTGTGTGTGTGTGTGTGTGTGTGTGTGCACATGTGTGTGTGTGTGTGGACGTGTGTGTGTGCATGTACAGTATATGTATGCATATGTATGTATGTAGCCTGTGTGTGTGTATAATCATATGTATGTATGTTTGTGTGTGTGTGTGTGTGTGTGTGTGTGTGTGCACGTGTGTGTGTGTGTGTGTGTGTGTGGACGTGTGTGTGTGCATGTACAGTATATGTATGTATGTAGCCTGTGTGTGTGTATAATCATATGTTTGTGTGTGTGTGTCTGTCTGTTTGTTCTGTTTATTGAATGCAATTTAAATTATTCATATAATTATTTACAGGTGAAAGAATATGACATCTGAATGTATTTTGCATGAAAATGTACTACTTTGATAAAAATGCATTTTTCTCAGTTTTTTGTCCAAAATGTTGTATTTTTGATGGTACCCACCTGTATTCAAATGGTCATAAAACATGAACACATGAAGATAGAATAAAATATTCTGAGGGCCGTCAAAGTTAGGTGAAAATCATCAAAAACCAAAGTTAAATTGATTTCAGTGTTGGACAGACATTGCATTGCATCCCTATTGAAACTGGCCATTACCACATTTGTCATCAACCTGTGAACACAAAAGGAAGAGGAGGAGTTAAATGTCCAAATAATTGATTATACATAACACATTATGAACCGCTTGTTATAGTTTGTGTCAAGTTTGTCATATCTAATGTAGAAGTCACATTGGTCCTACTGTGGTGCTAGACGGAAGATCATGGGCCCACCCAAACTGCTAGGTTTTTATCTTCTGGAGACACAACTGATATCACGCAATTTCAAAACCTAAAACCTTCCTGATGTTGATGCTAAAAGGCAGTGAGGATGTGAACACATCTCTTAACATTTACTTGGGTCTGTTGCATGTACACAAAAGAGAGAACAAACAACAACTGACTGAGCAATTTATGACTATTATATGGTACCAAAAGCAATGTTTTGGGATATTTCACACTATGAGTTCAGTAATATCAGCAGTCTGCCATAATTTTCCAAGTTGGCGGCAATATTAGCACATATTTGCAAACAGGGCTTGACATTAACATAGAATCGTCCCGTATTTAAGGCCTATGAATGGTATTCCACCATTATATGAGCGTGGTTTGTCCCATTTTTTTTAAATTTACTTCAGTTTTATGGTTTTTGTTTGGCAGCCGCTACTTCCAGTCATTGGACTCTTTCTTTTTTTTTTTTTTTTACAGTGCAAAACTGTTATTTTATGGATTTGTCTTAGATTATTACTGACAAATTCAATAAAGTGACATCACTAAACACTGTACAGAGGAACACTATCATTTTACAGATTTTTCCTAGATTATTATGATCAAACGCATTCAATAAAGTGCTGAAAGCACTAGCCCAAAAGTTCTGCAGAGAAACACTTGTTATTTTACAGGTTATTAAAAAACAAACAAAAAAATGAAAGTGTTAAAGCATGCTCAAGATTGTAAATTAAGTTTTATTTTGAAAGACAAAATACAAAGTCTGTACATATACTGTACAAAACTGAAAATGTAATCATTCAGTTTTTGAAGAAAAAAAAAGTACAAATTTGAAAGGAAATACATTTCAACATTTACAATACTGTACCAATTAACAGAACAGTTTGATCAGAAGTTGAATTAAATATTCTCAAAAGAAGAAATACAAAACGTCTACAAGATTGCCACTGTTTCAAATGACTGTTAATTCTAAAGGCTGGAATACACTACATGACTTTTAAAATCTGAACAGATTTTTAAAACACTAGGCATCATACACATACTGACTTTGTAAATAGCGACAAAGGAAAACTGGGCATCATACACTACATGACTGAGGATCATACACTACCAGACTTTAAAGTTGTTCCGATCACAACAAACTCACTCAGAAACATGAGCCGTGTTGCTAGGAGACGCATGACAAATGAAAACAATATGCATTGTAAAATCGGCTGAAAATATCAAACGTTTGATATCCTCCGACTGGATAGAATCAGAGTCTGAAGCTTAAAAAACCGGAGTCTGTGACTATCATACACTATGCAATTTTCTATGGAATCTGTCATCTCAAATCTGCAGACTGGCTCTGACTTTCGGCAACTAGCGTCAACTTCTCCTGACTGTAAATTGGCGGAAAATCAGGGCAAAAATCGTGTAGTGTATTCCAGGCTTAAGTATATGATGCCCAGCTTTCCTTTGTCATTATTTACAAAGTCGGTAAGTCAAAAATCTGTTTTAAAAATCTGTTCAGAAGTCGTGTAGTGTATTCCATGCTTAAAACTGTTTCATTATTTAGATGTAAATTTATGTAAACAAATTCCTGAGGAGGAATTCTTGAGGAGCAATTGAAAAACTAAAAATTACATTTTTATCTTACAAGTTAGGGTTATAGTATCATGATTTTTTCTTTGAAAAAGATTGTGGAGGGAACTGTATTTTAGCTTGTATTTTCCCAATCAGGTTTATAGTGTTTTTTCTCAATATTTGACTGACCCTATTGGATTCTATATAGCTCTGATAATATACGTGGACAAAAATTACATTGTATTTTAATTCTGAATACTAGCTACACAAGTGTAATAAGTCAAATCAAAACATACAAATAAAGGTCCATGATTCTGCACCAGAAGTGACAGTCACAGCAGATAAAGAGCAGTCCACCAAATCTGAAGTAATCAGCTGGATCCTTGCTGCATCTGGGGGTTAAATAAAAAAAAAAAAAAAAAGAGATTTATTGAAAAGGACTTCATTTGTGTACCTTTTCTATAAACAACATTTGACATTATGAGACATTCTGGCTAATTTAATGATCTAGTTGTGACCTAATGGTTAGAGAGTCAGACTTGTAACCTGAAGGTCATGGGTTCGAGTCTCAATACTGGCAGGAAATGTAGATGAGTGAATGAACAGCGCTCTTTTAAAAAAACGCACTAGTGTAAATGGGGCCTGAGGTGCCCTTGAGCAAGGCACGTTACCCACACGGGCCGCACAATAAAAATGGCTGATTAATGCTCTGGGTGTGTGTTCTTTACTCACTGCTGTGTGTGTACTCTACTTTCAGATGGTAGTTATAAAGAAATTAGTATTCACAACAACGAACAACTTTTCTCAGATGTATCATAAAGTAAATAAATTTTGTACCCAGAAAAATGCCAATTAGTACACCAAAAAATAAAAAGAATTAATATTTGTATCAATTGCTAATATGCTAATACCTGTATATTTATAACTAATATAATTATTAATTGGTTTACACTGTTTTTCTATCACAAGGGGCTGAAATGTCTAACAAATGTACTTGAGGAGATCATTAAATTACTCAAGATATCATACTTATCCACCTTATTCCTAAACACGGAAGTAAGCCTATGGGCGAGACTTCCAGTTCATTAGCCGCTATAGGGAAACAACGACAAGAATAACAATATGCAGTAAACGGTAAAACTGTTTGCATTACAAACCAGTGTGTTCATAATTAAGCTAATACACTAAAATAACATGGTAAGACACACCAATTTGCAATATCAAGCAACAAAACGAGCGGTTCTGTACAGCTAAAAATATTTGGAAGCAAAAGAGACCGGAAGCAAGACCTATAAAATCTACAAATGGCCCATTTTTATGTGAAGAATAAGGTGGATGTCGTCATCATTTACTCACCCATGTCTTTTCCAATCTGCATAACTGACTTTTTTCTGTGGAACACAAAAGAAGATCAAAAAAGACATGAGGGTGAGAAAATGATGAGGGAGTTTTCATGTTGAGTGAGCTAAACTCAAGAATGAACTTTGAATCAGAGTGGTGCCTTGGTGCAGAGTTTACCTGCTTTGCTGTGTTCACATTTCAGCACATATAGCACATGATCATTTAAAGTATTAATGTTAGTATGACATGAATACTCACTTTTACGGAAGATCATGTGGCAGAAGATTTTCAATCCCAAAACCTCTGGACCATGAGAGGGAAAACACACACACACACACACACACACAAATGAATATTAACAGGTTTAATAGAACAATATTGTTGACTTACTGACAGAGACATGGGCTTACAGAAATTTAGCCTACTCACCAGCTTTATTACAAAAACTTAACAGTAGATCCAAAAGCATGGTTTGCATAGTATTCTTCAGAGTCCAAGAATGGTTTCATGTCCTCTCTGTTGAACAAGTGTATATGCCAGTTTTTCATGTTCCACAGTGAGACATTTTATTTTACAATAAAATAACAATATAACGTTAGTTATTTTTACTATTTCATACTGTTATTAAAAATAAGATCAGCAAACGGCGGCCTGTATTAACATCATACATGTCCCGCTATTTATTCTGTCATTCATGCATGTTTCTCTGTTAAAACGTCAGTAACTTGTAGCACTATGTTACATGGATATATTTACATTCCGTGATATAAACAAATATTTAAAAACACAAAGTAGTCACTTTAAATCATGGCCACAACATCGTCATTACACACAGCCTTATCTTTATTAAAACATAATATCAAAACAGTAACAGATTATGTCATCGCGATTAGCATATCACTTTAAAAGTAACAGTAGAAAAATTATAAATGGTATTTACCTTCTGCAGTTTGCAATATGTGTCCATTAGCCATTGTGTCTGTGTTCATATTCGCGCTTTTTCGTTCTCAATCTGCACAACATAACTCAAAATCGGTCAAAATAAGAATTAATCTGTCAAATATGTGATAATCCATGTAAAAGCCATTACTAGTGCACTGAACGGAGCAGGACTGCAGATAAACAGAGCAGCAACGGACTGGTGTGTAAATTCAAATTTGAGCGGTAGGAGGCGTGCCCAGTTGTCATTGGCCAGATTCCTGGATGACGTTTAGATTAACCAATCACGACCAAAGCAACAAAGAGAGACATAAAATAACATTGCAACTGTAGAAAAAACTAGTTTTAAACAAAAGATAGCAAATATGTATGTATATTGATTTTAATTTTTTAGGCTGTTACATGTAATTAATTGGTAAAATGGTGTTTTCACTTATGCTTACAAGTGTATGTGTGCTATTCACTATTCACCTATAATTTCCCTATGAATTTAGAGTTAAAATAGGATTAGGTTTAGGAGTACAGACAGTGTGTACATGTCTGTCTATACTCGTGAATTACAGTTACATTCACATGACCAATAATGACCCTTTTGAACTTTAGCAAATCCCTTGTCTCAACTGTATAACCACTCTTATGCCTAAATGCAGCTGTGCATACAACTGTGGTATTTTCTGTATCTGACCCTTTGCTGTTTTGCAGACAGTGTTACACCATCTGTTGGTTTAGGTTTATTCCTTTGTCCACAGTAACACTTACTGCAAATACTGTCATAATTGCAACATTTGTCTACAGATTACACTGTTGACTGCAGTGGTAATGCGGTTACAGCATTCATGGTATGGGAAAATGTAAACTATGGTAAATTATGGTGTTTCCATAATGCAGACATGCACATTTGACAAATCGAGGATTCAAAATTTTATGGTATGCATTCCAGTCCTTTCAGACCCTTTTCTCCATGCTCTGTTTTTTTCTAATTTCAAATTTCTCCGTAGGTATAGGACTTCTCTCACACAAATAACAAATGCACATTCTGATCAGATAACATACCAATAATTTATAAAATAATGTACTTTTCTCTGTTCACAATTTCCTTTGCAAAGTAATTTGGATCAACTGGTGTGTGGGCAGAGGCCTGAAAGTTTCAACCTGGAGAGTAGTGCAGCTTTACTCTTTAAAAGCACATTGTGCATTATTTGATGTAAGTCAGCTATATTTGTGTTCAGAATTGTTAAATGTAAAAACACCTAAATATAAAACTAATATGATGTACTTTAAAATTACAAAGAAAAATGCTAAACAGCTAGTATGGGCATAAACCTTTAATATAATGAGCTACATATTACAGATTATTTAAGAATACAGAAAAAAATACAGTATAAATAATACAGCCATTTTCCTGTGTTAAAAAAAAGAGAACTACTATAATTTGTCATTAAAGATATAATAGCTTACTTAAAATAACAGTCAAGTTTTTAATTTAAAGATGTTGTTTTACAGAATTTTACTTATAATTTAAAATAACAGAAAAATACTGTAAATATGTACAGTTATATTCCGTAAAATATATATATATTTTTTTTACAGTGTACCTCATGACTAAATGTCAGAATTTGACATCAGTATGATGTTGGCTTAAGACGTTGGATTTTGGTTAGTTAATGCCACAACCTAAAACTAACAAAAGATCAACATCTAATGATGTTAGAGTTTGACGTTGTGTGGACGTTACCATTATGACGCCTAGTAGACGTTGGATTTTGGTTGCCATACCTGATGACTAAATGTCGGTATTTGACATCAATATGACGTTGGCTTAAGACGTTGGCTTGACGTTGGATTTTGGTTATTTAATGCCACAACCTAAAACTAACAAAAGATCAACGTCTAATGATGTTAGAGTTTGACGTTGTGTGGAACGTTTCCATTATGACGTCTAGGAGACGTTGGGTTTTGGTTGCCATACCTGATGACTAAATGTCAGGTTTTGGTCGCCATACCTGACGACTAAATGTCAGTATTTGACATCAATATGACATTGGCTTAAGACGTTGGCTTGACGTTGGATTTTGGTTAGTTAATGCCACAACCTAAAACTAACAAAAGATCAACGTCTAATGATGTTAGAGTTTGACGTTGTGTGGAACGTTTCCATTATGACGTCTACGAGACGTTGGGTTTTGGTTGCCATACCTGATGACTAAATGTCAGGTTTTGGTCGCCATACCTGACGACTAAATGTCAGTATTTGACATCAATATGACATTGGCTTAAGACGTTGGCTTGACGTTGGATTTTGGTTAGTTAATGCCACAACCTAAAACTAACAAAAGATCAACGTCTAATGATGTTAGAGTTTGACGTTGTGTGGACGTTACCATTATGACGTCTAGTAGACGTTGGATTTTGGTTGCCATACCAGACCACAAAATGTCAGTGTTTGACGTCAATGTGACGTTGGCTTAAGATGTTGGCTTGACGTTTGCTTGACGTTGGATTTTGGTTAATTAATGCCACAACCTAAAACTAACAAAAGATCAATGTCTAATGATGTTAGAGTTTGACGTTGTGTGGACGTTACCATTATGACGTCTACGAGACGTTGGGTTTTGGTCGCCATACCTGATGACTAAATGTCAGTGTTTGACGTCAATATGACGTTGGCTTAAGACGTTGGCTTGACGTTGGATTTTGGTTAGTTAATGCCACAACCTAAAACTAACAAAAGATCAATGTCTAATGATGTTAGAGTTTGACATTGTGTGGACGTTACCATTATGACGTCTACGAGACGTTGGGTTTTGGTCGCCATACCTGACGACTAAATGTCAGTATTTGACATCAATATGATGTTAGCTAAAGACGTCTTGACGTTGGATTTTGGTTAGTTAATGCCACAACCTAAAACTAACAAAAGATCAACGTCTAATGATGTTAGAGTTTGACGTTGTGTGGACGTTACCATTATGACGTCTAGTAGACGTTGGGTTTTGGTTGCCATACCAGACCACAAAATGTCAGTGTTTGACGTTAATGTGACGTTGGCTTAAGACGTTGGCTTGAGACGTTGGCTTGACGCTTGCTTGACGTTGGATTTTGGTTAGTTAATGCCACAACCTAAAACTAACAAAAGATCAATGTCTAATGATGTTAGAGTTTGACGTTGTGTGGACGTTACCATTATGACGTCTACGAGACGTTGGGTTTTGGTCGCCATACCTGATGACTAAATGTCAGTGTTTGACGTCAATATGGCGTTGGCTTAAGACGCGTTGGCTTGACGTTGGATTTTGGTTGGTTAATGCCACAACCTAAATCTAACTAAATATCAACGTCTAATGATGTTAGAATTTGATGTTGTGTGGACGTTACCATTATGAAGTCTAGTAGACGTTGGATTTTGGTTGCCATACCAGACCACAAAATGTCAGTGTTTGACGTCAATGTGACATTGGCTTAAGACATTGGCTTGACTTTGGATTTTGGTTATTTAATGCCACAACCTAAAACTAACAAAAGATCAACGTCTAATGATGTTAGAATTTGACGTTGTGTGGACGTTACCAATATGACGTCTACAAGACGTTGGGTTTTGATCGCCATACCTGACGACTAAATATCAGTATTTGACATCAATATGACGTTGGCTTAAGACATTGGCTTGACGTTGGATTTTGGTTAGTTAATGCCCCAACCTAAACCTAACTAAATATCAACGTCTAATGATGTTAGAATTTGACGTTGTGTGGACGTTACCATTATGACGTCTAGGAGATGTTGGGTTTTGGTTGCCATACCAGACCACAAAATGTCAGTATTTGACGTCAATGTGACATTGGCTTAAGACGTTGGCTTGATGTTGGATTCTGGTTGGTTAATGCCCCAACCTAAACCTAACTAAATATCAACGTCTAATGATGTTAGAATTTGACGTTGTGTGGACGTTACCATTATGACGTCTAGGAGATGTTGGGTTTTGGTTGCCATACCAGACCACAAAATGTCAGTATTTGACGTCAATGTGACATTGGCTTAAGACGTTGGCTTGATGTTGGATTCTGCTTGGTTAATGCCCCAACCTAAATCTAACTAAATATCAACGTCTAATGATGTTAGAATTTGATGTTGTTTGGACGTTACCATTATGACGTCTAGGAGACGTTGGGTTTTGGTTGCCATACCTGACGACTAAATATCAGTATTTGACGTCAATGTGACGTTGGCTTGAGACATTGGCTTGACGTTGGATTTTGGTTGGTTAATGCCCCAACCTAAATCTAACTAAATATCAACGTCTAATGATGTTAGAATTTGATGTTGTGTGGACGTAACCATTATGACGTCTAGGAGACGTTAGGTTTTGGTTGCCATACCTGACGACTAAATATCAGTATTTGACGTCAATGTGACATTGGCTTAAGACGTTGGCTTGATGTTGGATTCTGGTTGGTTAATGCCCCAACCTAAATCTAACTAAATATCAACGTCTAATGATGTTAGAATTTGATGTTGTGTGGACGTTACCATTATGACGTCTAGGAGACGTTGGGTTTTGGTTGCCATACCTGACGACTAAATATCAGTATTTGACGTCCATGTGACATTGGCTTGAGACGTTGGCTTGACGTTGGATTTTGGTTGGTTAATGCCCCAACCTAAATCTAACTAAATATCAACGTCTAATGATGTTAGAATTTGATGTTGTGTGGACGTTACCATTATGACGCCTAGGAGACGTTGGGTTTTGGTTGCCATACCTGACGACTAAATATCAGTATTTGACGCCAATGTGACGTTGGCTTGAGACGTTGACTCGACGCTGGATTTTGGTTACTTTACAACACAACCTAAAACAACAAAATATCAACGCCAGCTGACGCCGGTATTGGACGTCACATTAACGTTGTCATTAGACGCTGGCTTGACGTTGGGTTTTGGTTGCCATACCTGACGACTAAATATCAGTATTTGACGTCCATGTGACATTGGCTTGAGACGTTGGCTTGACGTTGGATTTTGGTTGGTTAATGCCCCAACCTAAATCTAACTAAATATCAACGCCTAATGATGTTAGAATTTGATGTTGTGTGGACGTTACCATTATGATGTCTAGGAGACGTTGGGTTTTGGTTGCCATACCTGACGACTAAATATCAGTATTTGACGCCAATGTGACGTTGGCTTGAGACGTTGACTCGACGCTGGATTTTGGTTACTTTACAACACAACCTAAAACAACAAAATATCAACGCCAGCTGACGCCGGTATTGGACGCCACATTAACGTTGTCATTAGACGTTGGCTTGACGTTGGGTTTTGGTTGCCATACCTGACGACTAAATATCAGTATTTGACGTCCATGTGACATTGGCTTGAGACGTTGGCTTGACGTTGGATTTTGGTTGGTTAATGCCCCAACCTAAATCTAACTAAATATCAACGCCTAATGATGTTAGAATTTGATGTTGTGTGGACGTTACCATTATGACGTCTAGGAGACGTTGGGTTTTGGTTGCCATACCTGGCGACTAAATATCAGTATTTGACGTCAATGTGACGTTGGCTTGAGACGTTGACTCGACGTTGGATTTTGGTTACTTTACAACACAACCTAAAAACAACAAAATATCAACGTCAGCTGACGTCGGTATTGGACGTCACATTAACGTTGTCATTAGACGTTGGCTTGACGTTGGGTTTTGGTTGCCATACCTGACGACTAAATATCAGTATTTGACGTCCATGTGACATTGGCTTGAGACGTTGGCTTGACGTTGGATTTTGGTTGGTTAATGCCCCAACCTAAATCTAACTAAATATCAACGTCTAATGATGTTAGAATTTGATGTTGTGTGGACGTTACCATTATGATGTCTAGGAGACGTTGGGTTTTGGTTGCCATACCTGACGACTAAATATCAGTATTTGACGTCAATGTGACGTTGGCTTGAGACGTTGACTCGACGTTGGATTTTGGTTACTTTACAACACAACCTAAAAACAACAAAATATCAACGTCAGCTGACGTCGGTATTGGACGTCACATTAACGTTGTCATTAGACGTTGGCTTGACGTTGGGTTTTGGTTGCCATACCTGACGACTAAATATCAGTATTTGACGTCCATGTGACATTGGCTTGAGACGTTGGCTTGACGTTGGATTTTGGTTGGTTAATGCCCCAACCTAAATCTAACTAAATATCAACGTCTAATGATGTTAGAATTTGATGTTGTGTGGACGTTACCATTATGACGTCTAGGAGACGTTGGGTTTTGGTTGCCATACCTGACGACTAAATATCAGTATTTGACGTCAATGTGACGTTGGCTTGAGACGTTGACTCGACGTTGGATTTTGGTTACTTTACAACACAACCTAAAAACAACAAAATATCAACGTCAGCTGACGTCGGTATTGGACGTCACATTAACGTTGTCATTAGACGTTGGCTTGACATTGAATTTTGGTTACCTGACGTCGCGACCTAAATCTAACCAAATATTAACGTCTTATGACGTTGTGTGCCTGCTGGGTTGATGCGGAAGCAGTTCGGTTCATAGCGTCTGAGTAAATTGTGAGAAAATCGCCAAATGGCTAATAAAAATTTGTACTGTGAGGATGTGTTGCAAATGTTATTCGCCGATTCTGACTCTGAAGGGGAATATTTGCCTTTTGGAAATGATGATCGATCGTTTAATAAGCAAGCTTCTCCTGGTACATCTTTGCAGCGCAATGGTGCCGCCGTAAAAAAAAGAGAGTGTTCACGAAGCACAAACAAATGATCATTTCGAGCCTTTGCCCAACGGGGATGGGGGTGGCAGGGGTGGATGTGGTCGTAGTGTCCATAGGAGAGGCTCCGAGTCGCTGATGATCGGCAAGATTGCATCGTTTGTTCTGATCGCGCGCGCTCAAAGGGCCGCCGGCAGACAGTACAGGTGCAGTCAGTGTGGGGTCTGTGCGCTGTGCCATGCAATGAGAGGTACCATACTCTCAAGAACTATAAACTGTCACCTAGATACCTGATTGGGCAGATAGCTGGTCAACTGATCAAAAAATAGGCACATGTATTGTACTTTGGCACAGTAATATAGTAATCATTTACTACTTTCTCCTGTTTTACTGTTGATTTCCTCTTTTCCTGATCATTTGGAATGAGGATAAAAAAATTAAAAAAAGCATGCAAATAAGTTCAAACATCCATTCAATATCTATTATTTCCTGAATATTACTGATGAACTGATCAAAAAGTAGGCTACTGTTCACGCGTTTTACTATATAATATAGTAATATAGTAATAATTTAGTACTTTCTCCTGTTTTATTGTTGGTTTCCTCTTTTCTGATCATTTGGTCATTTATTTAAAAAAAAAAAACAAACAACAAAAAAAAACATGCAAATAAGTTCAAACATCAATTCAATATCTACTATTTCCTGAATATTATGAAATTCAAAAGTTGACATAAAAATATGCAAATTAGATGAGTATATTTACACCCCACATAAACTTTTCTAATTTACAGTAGATCTCTATCTTTAAGCCCTTTCAAGCCACAAGCTTTTGAAATCTTGATGTCAAAATCCAGCATTTATCCAAAAAAAAAAAAAAAAAAACCCTGGCGCCTAAAGGGTTAAAAGTAACACTGAAGCAGTGTTAAAGTTAATGAGGTAATTAAGAGATTCATTGAGTGATGATTGAACATTATTGAAGACACCTGATGTTAACCAATCAGAATCCCCAAAGAAGAAAATCAAAAAATTTTAAGTCACTGTTAAAGTGGTCGATGTTTACTTTAGTTGGGCTCTTGACCCTTAACTTTTTAATATTGCATTGTATTTGGCTGCTATAACCAAATTACAAGAGCCAGACTTTTGCAAAAAATAAAAGTCATCAGGTGGTGATGATTATGTTTTAGCAATCATTATTTGATCTGAATTACTTAACTCATTTAAAGTCTAATCTCTGAACCAAATTTCCTTTATTGGTTACAACAGCCATATAACTCCACAGTGAAATATTCTGTGTTTTCTATAACTTTTGGAAAGCTTTCTTATAAGCTTTTCTGATTTAAAAAAAATAATAATTAATTCTTTCTTTTAGGCACACACAGACATCAAGAATCAGGGTATGAATCTCAACAACGGTGACAAACAGCACATTCAGATCAACTCTGCACATCACAAAACAAGCTACTAAAAAGTCATATAAAAACAGCACAAATAAAAGAAAATAGTAAGAATAAAATAAATTACAAAGACAATTCTGCTCATAATTTATTCCTGCCGCAATGCATGACGGGAGCCATAAATCAGCTTTGATTGACTACAACATGCTTTTTTTGATGGTCACCGTTGTTATGATTCTCACGCTGATTCTTGATGTCTGTGTGTATAAAGTAAAGATGTTGTTGTAAGATTCTGATCAAAATAAGTTTTAAAAACATCTGTTTGATTATTCTGAAAATACTAATTGTTTTTCTTTTTTGGTAATTCTGTTTGCAAACATCAGGTGTCTTCAATAATGGTCAATCATCACTCAATGAATCTCTTAATTATTTCATTAACTATAAAACTGCTTCAGTGTTACATTTAACACTCTGTAGTGTGGACACATATCACTGAAAAAAGTGATCCACTATATTTACTCAATAAAATTGAGGTAACAATTTGCACTTACTTTAAGTAGATTCTATCCTATATATTGAGGAAAGAGTACCTAAATTTTACAGCTATGACAAACTAAAAGGAATTAGGTAATGTCTACCTAATATTTTTCATTAAATTATATAACTAATTACTTATAAAAATTGAGTAACATTAACTCTATTGTTAGTAGGCAACAGTTCATCACTGTAAAACCCAACAAGTTAGGGTAACAAACCGTTTGAGTAAACCGATTGCCTTAAAACATTTAAGTTTTTAAAACTAACAATTATGAGTGCTCTGAACTTATTTCAGTCAGACATCTACAGAAGATCTTATTAAGAATTAACTAAGGTTTAGATGTTGATTTATTGTTTCAATTGAAGTAACCATGTTAGAGATCAGTGTCTGCTTTAGTTGGGCTCTTGACCCTTGACTTCTGTGTTAGATGTTTTTTTTTTTTTTTTTTCCTCTGGTTGTTGTAACCATGTGTTCCTCAAACATATTTGTTACAGATCAAAACCCAGAGGAAATGATCGGTAGTTGGTTGTCATATATTTATAATGACAATCATCTGTAAGTGAACTGATCTCATTGAGAGTAAGCGCAGACTCGTTGTGTGTCTAATCTCTGGTTAAATGAATGTTGCATTGATTACAGTAAAAGTGTTTGTTACAGTCAGTTAACAAAGGAGTTTCTAAACAGTTTGTCCACAAAAAGTTTCAATCTATGGCAGCAACTGGACTCAAACAGACATTGCATGCATTGCAGCATGATTTTTATTTATTTTTTATTGGTCACCATTGTTGAGGTTCATAAGCTGATTCTTGATGTCTGTGTGAGTCCAATTGTTGCCATAGATTAAAACTTTTTGTGGACAAACTGTTTGGAAAGTCCTTTCTGTTAACTAACTCACAGAACCACTGGCTCAGAATCACTTTTACTATAATAAATATAACATTCATGTAATCAGAGATTAGACACACAATGAGATCAGTTCGCTAACAGATGATTGTCATTATAAACATATAACAACCAACTACTGATCATTTTCTCTGGGCTTTCAAGTTATAACAAATATGTTTGAAGAACACATGGTCACAACAGCCAGAGAAAAAAAAAACTAAAACAGACACTGATCTCTAACATGGTTACTTCAATTGAAACAATAAATCAACATCTAAACCTTACTTAATTCTCAATAAGATCTTCTGTAGATGTCTGACAGAAATAAAGTCAGTCTGATTATTAATAAGTGGAGCTGGTGATGCTGTTTGTGGGGTTGTTTAATCAGATCTTGAGAGATTTAATGTATTTTATTTCAGTTGATTTCATCTAAGGCTGTGACTAAAGTTAATTGTTCTTGTGTTTCTTTTTCTTCAGTGATTATGTTTGTTAACAGCGAGTGTTCATCACTAATGCTCAATTATCACTCAATTAATCACTTAATTGCAATGTATATCTTATTTTAGTGAAAACTGAAATAAATTCAGAGCACTCATAATTGTTAGTTTTATAAACTTAAGGCAATCGGTTTACTCAAACGGTTTGAGTTACCCTAACTTGTCGGGTTTTACAGTGTGAATTAAACTGGTCTCCCTGAATTTCAATAACATTAAACTGACTTAAAAAATCAAGTTGAATCTAGCATAACTTACAAAAAAAAGTTGAAATTGCTTAAATTATTTTTATGAGTTAAAGTAACTTTAAAACATAAGCTGTCATGACTTTTTCATCATATCATTTTTTACAGTGTAGTGGATTACTCAATTTTATTGAGTAAATATAGTGGATCACTTTTTTCAGTGTAGACACCCAGCAGTGTTAATTTGACACCAGGGATTTTGCTGTGTGGAGTGTGTGCTACTGAATTGAGTCATGAAACCAATTACTTGTTGTTTAAGGTTCTACAGAGGTAAGCTGTGTAAGTGGAAGCAATATCATTCTAGGGAGGATCGATGAGGGATATGAAGGTGAGATATGCCCACATAAAATATAATATAATATAATATAATGTTTTATGTAAAATAAAGTTTTTATTAATTTTGTTTGTTGTTAATATTTAGATACATGTTCTGGTTATTAAAGAATATCATAAGAGTAGTATTAAAAAAAAAAAAAAAACAATACTGGCATTATCTAGTGCATGTGTATGTTTTAGATTGTGTGTTAGAATATGTATTTAAATTTGTATTTGACCTGGCTTACAGGAGATATAGAGACAATCACTAACATCAGCCCGGATGTTCGTCTGGTTCTGGAGCCACATCTCGGTACTGTTGTTATGAAATATGTGGAACTGGTTTACTCTGATGGAGACTCAACCGCTACTGTACGGACCATCAAACCGCTGGATGCTGAGGAAATAAAGATGGTTTGTTCCACCTTCACTGACCCAGTGCCAACAGACAGACAGATGAATAGATGATTGTATTGCATAATATTTTTGGTAACATTTTAGAATAGGGAACACTTATTCACCATTAACTACGACATTTCCCTCAATAAATTCCTAATTTGCTGCTTATTAATAGTTAGTAAGGTAGTTGTTAAGTTTGGGTAGTTGTTGGGTAGGATTGGGGATGTAGAATAAGGTCATGTAGAATAAGGCATTAATATGTGCTTAATTAGTACTAACAAATAGCTAATATTCTAGTAATATGCATGCTAATAAGCAACTACTTAAGAGATCCTAAAATAAAGTCTTACCATATTTTTTATTTTTTTATATATGGCATTTCTCCTTGTATGTTTTATTTATTTTAGTCTGCAGATGCTTTGTACTATTCAGTCACCTGCTCAAGAAGGGTATGTTTATTTAAACAATAACATCCTAAAATCATTAAATAAGACAACCCAGTCAACAATTTGATCTCACAGTGATGTCACCATGAGCTCACAGGATACTCGTGATGAGGTCACAATGTGAGGTAACAGTGAGCTAAAAGTGTAACCTCACAGCGCCCTCACTGTGTGCTCATACTAATGTGAGGTCAAAGTGCACTCACTACACAGATACTAGGTACCCAGCATGCATTGCAGCATGAAGCTTTTGATTGTCACCATTTTTGAGATTCATACACTGATTCTTGATGTTTCTCTTTGTGTTTAAATGACAGAGTAGTTAATAATGTTTGTGTCTTATGCTGTTGTAGTTCTTCATAAATGATTATGAAAGTGACGTGCCATACGGCCAAGTATGGTGACCCATGCTCGGAATTTGTGCTCTGCAATTAACCCATCCAAAGTGTACAGTACACACCCCCGGAGCAGTGGGCAGCCATTTATGCTGCGGTGCCCAGGAAGCAGTTGGGGGTTCGGTGCCTTGCTCAAGGGCACCTCATTCGTAGTATTGAGGCTGGAGAGAGAGCGCTGTACATCCACTCCCCCCACCTACAATCTCTTCCGGCCCGAGACTCAAACTCGCAACCTTTGGATTACGAGTACAAGTCCGACTCTTTAACCATTAGGCCACGACTTCCCAAGACCAAGACTGCATATTGAATCTAGGTGATGACTGTGTTGTTGTTATCATCAATAACAAACCACCTGGTTGCAGTCTCTTTTGGGTTTCCTTGCCATAACAAATGTGCTTTACAAACACAATTACAGCAACCTAAAAAAATATAATGTTATAAAGTCAAGGGTCAAGAGCCCAACTAAAGCAAACACTAATCACTATGATGGTAACATCAAACAAAACAATAAAACATCATCATCTAAATCTCTGTTAATTCCCAATAAGCACTTTTGAAGATGTCTGACAGAAATTAAGTCAGTCTGGTTAATAATGAGTGTAGCTGGTGATTTGTTTATTTCAGTTGATTTCATCGAAGTCAGTTGTATGTTTGGAGAAGGTTCTTATAACAGAAATCTGTTAGCTGGGCGTGCACTCATGAGCTCATCATGTGAGAGCACTGTGATATCTCTGTGATAGTGTTGAGAAACAGGAAGTAGAATGTCCCCCAGCGACTGATATTTGAGCTGCCTCCTCTTAACCTGCTCAACGTTTTGAATTCACAATGAGCTCATATATTACTCACACTGTGAGGATCACCGTATGAGAATGGTGTGATGTCACTGTGATCATCGCGTGATCTCACGTGTTGACTGGGAATGTATTATAGAAATAAAAAATCTGTAAATAAACCTTGACAATAAAATCTTCATTTTCCATTTCAGCCGAAAAACATCCGGACACTGTATGTTCTGGATGTAAATGACAACCCTCCGATCTTCCAGAGCAAATCATACAGCACCACAGTGTCAGAGGTGTGTGTAATCTTACATTTTTATAATGTGTTTGGTCACTGAGGACCCTTGCACCTTTTAAGCCGGGCGCACACTGCGATTTTTAATAGTCCTTTACGATTGTTACTTGTCAGAGTGTACGAATATGATGATCATGTCACACTATGGGATCTCAGTTGTCATTAATGTCAGACTGTATGTCAGTCAAGATGCGTTAAAAACGGGTGAGTACAAGAAAACTTGTCCGGAGTTTTACATTATCAACCCACACATGGTCAGTGACTGGGAGCTACATTACACGCAATGCTGAAATGTTCCCACTGGGCAAAGTTACATCCAAAAGACGTCTTTTTGAAGTCTTTGCAGACGTTGAAAAGACGTCCACTGAGGAGCCAGAATGAAAGTTTTTATGACGTCTTTTTTTGACGTGTTCTGAGCGTCCGATATAGACGTTCATGGAACCTCCATACAAGGTTAAAAACTAGTTCAAATGTGGTTAGTGGACATATTTTTAACATCATTTAAGGTTCATTTAGACTTAATTTATACTGTTTCTGGACCAAATGCACACTCTCAGGATGCATTAGATTTAAACTCATGTTTTTTCAAAGTAATTTAGTTGGGCTCTTGACCCTTGACTTCTGTGTTAGATGTTTTTTTTTTTTTTTTTCCTCTGGTTGTTGTAACCATGTGTTCCTCAAACATATTTGTTACAGATCAAAACCCATTTATAATTGCAAAGCAACTCACAGACACTGTCCAAAAATCATGAAAATAAAAGAATCTTCACTGAAACAGAGTTTAATTAAATGATCAAATAACTAATGATTAAGCATTTGGTAAAATCAACTGCAAATCAAAGACAGTAAATCTCTCAAGATCTCAGCAGAGGAGGATCAAACATCTCCACAAACAGCATAACCAGCTTCACTCATTAGACTGACTCTATTTCTGTCAGACATCTATATCTTTTATTGATAATAAAAAGGTTTAGATGTTGATATGTTTCATTTGAACTCACCATTGTGGTGGACAGTGTTTGCTTTAGTTGGGATCTTGGTCCTCGTACTTCTTGTGTTAGTTTTTTTTAGGCCCCTGTAACAGTGTGTTTGTAAAAGCATGATTGTTGGGGCAAAGAAAATCATAATAAAATTAATCAGACATAGAAAGACGTTCACTGGACGTAACTTTGCTCAGTGGGTTGGCTATCATGAAAAGTATATGAATGGTGGCAATAGCAAAGTATTTAAGAAGAATAGTGTATGCAGCTCTACACACCCGCATGAAAACAGCGGCGCAACCGGCGTGTATCATAGTGTGATGAACGCTGGGGATTTATTTTCTTGTGTGTGGCTTTAGCCCCGCCTATATGAACTTTTTTGGCAGCACGTTCTTGTCCCATTGACGGAATGTATGGATAATTGAACTCACCTGGAGGACATTTAAGGAGAATAGGTGAGAGGAGACTCGGGCTCGAGAGAAGGGATTGGCTTTGCACACTGAGGGGAAAATGAGGACGCTTTGTGTTGCTCGAGACCATTAGGGTTTGTCCGGCAACGAAAATAGTTAGATAGATCAACTTGACGTAGTTAGACAATGGTGGGGAGGGTTTAGGAGCACTGGCCATATGTTTCAGGAGCATTTCCAAGAGACGGCATTGTGCAAAGAGGACTCATTATTATTATTATTGACATGGTGATTACCAAGGAGAACTGTGTGGGCACAAGGGGCTAATCAAGACCAGTGACGTGGTGACCAGTTGCCGCAACTGTGGGAGCAGGAATGAAGTAAAGAGCTCGTGCCTTTGTGGAATGGATCTACCCGGCACGGCTGATTCCTTTCCCTAGACCCCAGGAGGGGGTCTTGTTTTCTGTTCAATCCAATCAATATGTTCTACCCAAGGATTATAGGAATCTTTTAGGATTTTCTAAATTTGTCTCAGACAACGAAATCATGGCCAAAATCGCAGTGTGAGCTGGGCTTTAGTAAACCTTGTCTTTCATTCTTTCCAGGCGACGGCAGTGGGTTCAGATGTGCTCAGTGTGACAGCTATTGATAAAGATGCAACTACAGAAAACAAAAGAATTACATATTCTATACTGGTGAGTCATGAACGATTCTTACATATTTGATATACACAATAGGCTTCCACAAGACTGAATGCATGTTAATGGTGAATGCATTTGATCTGACAGTGTTCAAAGCCCAACTGTTGTGTTGTACTTTACAGAAGCTGGGGCTCTTGACTTGGAAACTCAGCACTCTGATTTTAAACAAAAACCTAAAGTTTATTTCACAAAAAAAAAAAAACAAAAAAAAAACATTTACGTTCCAATCCTTAACCTGTTACAAGGATCTGACTTTTAATCCATCAGACCAGATTTAATACCAATACCCAGTCAACAATTTGATCTCACAGTGATGTCACCATGAGCTCACAGGTCATGGTGTGATGTCACTGTGATCATCACGTGATCTCACGTGTTGACTGGGTAAGGCTCTCAATCTCATAAAACACTGAATATATCTAATCTCATGTTTTCTAGTTATACAATTAATACATGCAAATAATTTTTAAAGAAATGAAAGAAAATGAAATAATATTGTGTACGCTCATGAATTTATGTATGTCCCCATTTTAATTAATCACTTCCACTCTGTTAACAGCCTCCAGTACCAGACGAATTTGAAGCTATATATGACAGAAATGCATGTAACATCAGGTTGACTAAACCTCTGAACTACAACAACGTCCAACAGTACATCTTCATCGTGGAAGCTAAAGTAAAGACAAACTCCTACATCCATTTCACTTTGATTACCAAACGTCAAAGTACTGCTCTAGTCTATAAAGCATAGCTCACCCAAAACTGAAAACTCTGTCATCATGTACTTATTCGTGGGACACTAAAAAGAGGACACATTTAGCAGAATGTCCAAGCTGCTTTTTACCATACAAGTGTTTAAGGACCAGGAACAGCTGTCATGATGACAGGATTTTGAGTTTTGGACTGAAAAATAATTTTAAGGGTGGTAATGAATGAATGAATGAATGATGCATTTATATAGTGCTTTATTGTGTATTGCTGTACACCCAAAGCACTTTACAATCATGTGGGGGTTCTCTCCTCAACCACCACCAGTGATGATAAGAAGTCAACACTAGACAGACAAAAAAAAATAAAAATCATTTTATTTTACAAAATAAACTTTAATGTCATGAAGAGATTATAATAATAGTAAATTTAGTGGTTGGGTAAAGTTTAATCCAACTATTGGGTTAAAATAAATCATAGTTGGGAAGGTGCTCTACTAATCCAATAGTTAGGTTATTGGGGTTATTTTTAACCCAACATTTTTTAAGTGAGTTTGTTTTCTTGCAGGATATAGGAGGACTCCATGACACAACAACAGTTACAATAACGGTTGAAGATTTTGACAACCTAAACCCTTATTTTGACCACTGTCTCTACAAGGCATCCATTGAGGAAAATCAGGTAAATTAACTCGGAGGACAAGACGGATGTTTGAAACACACGTGTGAGCACACAAATAAAACCCTCTTTTCTGTCCATGCACAGGTAGGACACTTCTCAGCCGTCACTCCTGAGGCCATAAAAGCTGAAGATGGCGACAAAGGCATCAATGAGCCTGTAGTTTACAGCATAACGACAGGTACACTTAACAGATGATTTGCAACACACTTCCATGATATATGTCCTAATCTATACAATAAACATTCTGAATTAAGGTTCTGATAATAACAAAGCATGTATTGACGTTTTTGTTCCAGTTGTAACGTTATGAAAGGTTTTATCCTTCATTTATAAATTTTAGCTTTAGGGAACCAAATCTTAGAAATTCGGTTTTGATCTGATTAATTGATATTAATCAAAACTGTATAATTTATACCTTATTAACAACTCGTCCAGCGAGTATTAATAAAGTATACATTCAGCAATGCTTCTTATTACTGATAAGAATACAGAATTTATTGGGAAATTTGCCTGAGCAACAGGTATCACGATCTATGGCAAATAGTTTAACGATTTGAAAATCAAGGCACCAGACTATTCATTAAAAATGAATCAAGCGTTTATTTACTATTCTAAGGCACAATACAAGTAACCAAAACACATACACACACATACACATATTATGGCAAGATCAAAGCAGTTTGAAGGAAGTTAAATATTCTCTTTTCTTGAGAAATAAGGACGACCTTATGGGGACGTCACAAACGGAAGACTCAGTTATTGTTATCTTTTAACGATTCATTCAATTCAACCAGCTTCAGCGAATAAGAGATTTGTTTGTTTACTTAGCGTGCGTTGAATTGAAGGCTGTACTTCTTGAAGGGTTGCTGAAAGGGGACCCAGGACTTTTCCTGCTGACGTGTTGTTGTCGCGTGACGTCACTCGGGATTCCTCCTTCGGATTTGATGACTCTCTGGCAGCGCGCGAATAGCGAGTTTTGAAGTTCTCTTATGCAGCCGCTTGCAAGTTCTCTTTGGTGGTCAGACGTGGCAAGTGGTTGAAGTCTTTTGATGACCAGCTAGATGTTTCACAGCACGATCGAGGGGCAACGCCCAGACTTTCAGCCAAGTCTCTTGCAATCACCAGTTGTTTCACCCCGTTCTTTGTTTTGGTCTGAGCATTGTTCAAAGTTGGGGTGTCTGTTTTATCGGACAGAATTAAGTCCATCCTAGTCACTGTCTGACCCAATCATAAGGTCTGTGTAGGGTGGAGCCCCGCCCCACACGACTAAAACTTCGTGCATACATTATCTGCTCATAAATATGTCACCTAAGCCACAATATCCTAGCAGATTTCTACAAAGTGTTATAATCATACCTTCCCAGTCAACACGTGAGGTCACGCGATGATCACAGTGACATCACACCATTCTCACATGGTGGTCCTCACAGTGTGAGTAATATATGAGCTCATTGTGAATTCAAAATGTTGAGCAGGTTGAGAAGAGGCAGTTCAAATATCAGTCACCGAGGGACATTCTACTTCCTGTTTCTCAACACTATCACAGAGATATCACAGTGCTCTCACATGATGAGCTCACGAGTGCACGCCCAGCTAACAGATTTCTGTTATAAGATACAAGTGAAACATACGTTACCATCGTGGTGAGTAGTGTTTGCTTTAGTTGGGCTCTTGACCCTTGACTTTATAACATTATATATTTTTGGGGCTGCTGTAACTGTGTTTGTAAAGCACATTTGTTATGGCAAGAAACACCAAAAAGAGACTGCAACCAGGTGATGTCGGTTTGTTATTGATGATAACACAGTCATCACCTACACTCAATATGCAGTCTTGGTGAGGTTTTATTAATCAACAGTTTCTAAATATAATAGCTCTGTGATTATACAGTATAGGATCCAGCAGTCTCATAATTAGTTATAAAGGATTATAAAAGCACAAGACACGAACATTATTATCTACCCTATCATTTAAACATGAAGAGAGACATCAAGAATCAGTGTATGAATCTCAACAATGGTGACAATCAAAACCTTCATGCTGCAATGCATGCTGGGTACCTAGTCTCTGTGCAGTGAGTGCACTTTGACCTCACATTAGTATGAGCACACAGTGAGGGCGCTGTGAGGTTACACTTTTAGCTCACTGTTACCTCACATTGTGACCTCATCACGAGTATTCTGTGAGCTCATGGTGACATCACTGTGAGATCAAATTGTTGACTGGGTTATGAGGGTAAAAGTCAACATTCATCTATTTCAATGTACTGGACTCATCATAACGTGAAATTTAATACCAAACATGAGATAGTTATATATTGAATACCTATAAGTTTACCTACCAAATGGTTTAAGTCACAGATTAAAAATATCCTAAGTTCTGATAACTACAGTCAGATATATGAAACAAAATACCACATTCATATACAAATATCGTCTCTTGAGTATATTGCTTTTTAATAGCCAAAGTCTTTTCCGGATTGCCCTTTTGAAAGAAACTCTGTGTGACTAGAGTTGTCCGAGCACAAGAGGCGTCATTGTCTTGGAATGCAACCTGGAAAAGGGGGTTTGCTCTGGGGTCACCAGGATGTCTATGCTGTAGGTTTGTTCAAGTCTGGTTAACATATATCTGTCTTTCCTTGTTGATACCATCATTGAATTATGGTCAAAAGCACTCAGGGGATTTAGGGAGTGTCTGATCTGGAACATGTCCAGATCCCACGTGCTTTGTACTGTCTGTTTATTCGACTTTATTTGTGGTAAACTGTTCAAGACCAACATTGAAAGTCCTGTGCTTCAAGGGATGGCCAGATGTTCTCCTCCCAGCTTCGTGAGCTGATAAGGAGAACAGACAGGAAGCGTAACTTTTACGAGCTGATGGAGGAAGGACTCAGGAATGTTTTTCTTGAGTTAAGATTATGCGTGTGCGTTCTTTTCGACCAGGTTCTACACAGTCATTCCAAATAAACACCAGAACAACTTTGAAATTGATCGAAACAGTGGAGTCATCTCTGTGACAACGGCACTAGACAGAGAGGAAACAGAGCAGATTTCTGTTTTGATACAGGTATCAGAAGTTTCTGAAGACATTCACAAAAACCATAAGCAGATCTTATGAATCTGAAGATATGTCAGTGCCTTTTTTGTATATATTTTCTAAACGGTGTTTCCTTGTAAAAACAGGCAGCTCAGCAGGATGATGTCAGTAAGACGGCTGATGCTGTGGTACTCGTCACCATTGTGGATGTGAATGACAACCCACCGAAATTTGTCCAGGGGGTCCATTCTTCACACCTCGCTTAATAGATCTGAAATGATTTGACAGAAAATTATTTGATTAAAATAGCTGTTGTCTGAGATTACTGCGTGTTAACATGTTCGTAAGAAGAGGGCAGATATATCGACCATGTGCATAATGTGTGACAAAATGTGCATAATGTGTGTATGACTGCAATAAAGTTATGAGATCATTATTCCTTCACAAATAAATTTCTCAATGAGTAAAATTGGTCATGTGTATTATTATAGATTTACACAATCATTTTAAAATTAAGACTTTTTAAAATGATTTTTTCCTGGCTTAAAAAGGTGCTCTTGTAAGAAAGTAGCAATGGCTGGGGCAGACTTTCACTATCACCTTCACTTAAAATGATCTAATCCTGTTTATATGAAATAAGCTGCTGTTTGAACTAACAGATCTGTTGCTTTGACACCAACTCCAGGATGAGCTTTGAAGAACCTAATAATCCTAGATCATGTCAAATTGACAATAAAATAATCCACAACACAATATCACTCCTAACTTGTCAAATATTGACGCTTGGTCAGGATCCCTTGGTGTCGCTTTGTGACGCTTAGTGTAATTTTTTAACGCTCAGAGTTCCCTTTTAATGACACTTTTCAACGTGCAGGGTACTCCATTGTTTTCAGTTGTTTGCCTTAATTTAATGATTTGTATGCATAAAAATAGAAATTATTTTATATAAAGTTATACTTTCATTGAAGCACCTTTTTTCATTGAAAGAACGGACCCCAGAGCATACTGAGATTCAGAAAAGTGGTTACAGACCCTTATCACCCGGAGAGGTGCCACAGACTCTGGCACTGGAGAAAACGGAACTGAAGAAAACATCACCTATTCAGCTTCAGAGAGGTGAGAGAACTTTATGAGAGCCGTCATTGATGCTTTGAGCATCTATCCACATATAATATTTTTATGAAAAATTTAATGTTAATTTTCAGATCATATTCACCTTACACACAAAAAAAAAAAAAAAAAGTTCCTTCTGTGTTAGGATGGGGCTATTTATTGACGAGCTGGATCAGGAGAGACAGGATGATGTGGTAATGTGTGCTATGGATAATTTCCATTTATTTGCATTATTGCATGATGTGACTAAAAGTAAACAGTTTAAAGTCACACCAGAGGTGTTCAGCTGGGATTAGGACTTGGCTTTCTACAGACCAGTCAAGTTCTTCCACACTGACTCAATCAATCATTTCTTTTTGAACCTTGCCTTATACACAAAGGCATTGTCATTTTAGAATAGAAAAGGGTCCTGTCCAAACTGTTGCTATAAAATTAGAAGAGAAAATCATTATATGCTTAAACATTAAGATTTGTACTCATGGAAATTAGTAAATTAGTAAAGTAGTCAAACCTGTTCATTAGAACACCCAATACTTTTGGCAATATAGTGTATGTCCCACTTGTCAGGCAAAGAAGCCAGATTGGAAGGGAAGCAGATAAAGAACAGTGCTACGAAAGTGAATCAACACATCACCCTTAGATTTTACACATTAATGTCATGATTAACCGAATGTTATTTCCTCCTACCTGGATCACTCACAACCGATGCTAACAAAACAAGCCAGGAAAGATTGGAACAGTACCCCGGAAGTGTCACATACCTAAGCTGCTGGTGTGTGTCACTTATGCACAGGTACATCTAAAAAAAAATTTAATATCTTGAAAAACTGCATTTTTTTTATAACTTATTTCAAAAAGTGAAACTTTCATATATATTTTAGATTCATTACATGTAAAGTAAGTTTTTTGTTTGTTTGTTTTAATTTTGATGATTAGAGCTTACAGCTCATGAAAGTCAAAATCCAGTATCTCAAAATATTAGAATATTTCCTAAGATCAATCAAAAAAAGGATTTGCAAAGCAGAAAAGTCCAAGTTCTTTAAAGTATGTTCATTTATGCACTCAATACTTGGCCGGGACTCCTTTAGCACAGACTCCAGCATCAGTGGAGGTGTGGCATAGAAGCGATCAGCCTGTGGCTCTGCTGAGGCACTATTGAGCCTTCAACTCGTCTGTATTGTTGGATTGACTGTTTCTAATCTTTCTCTTGAAAATATCCCATAGATTCCACATGGGGTTCAGGTCAGGCATGTTGGCTGGCCAATCAAGCACAGTAATATCGTGGTCAGCAAACCACTTGGAAGTGGTTTTGGCACTGTGGGCAGCTGCTAAAGTCCTGCTGGAAAAGCAAATCAGCATCTCCATAAGCTTTATCAGCAGATGGAAGCATAAAGTGGTAGAAGGCTGCATTGACTCTGGACTTGATAAAACACAATGCAGATGTCACGGCACCCCAAATCATCACTGACTGTGGAAAATTCAAACTGGACTTCAAGCAGCTTGGGTTCTGTGCCTCTCCAGTCTTCCTACAGACTCCAGAGACATTGATTTCCAAATGAAATGCAAAATTTAAATTTATCTGAAAAGAGGACTTTGGACCACTGAGCAACAGTCCAGTTATTTTTGTAGATGTCTTTTTTTAGATGTACCTGTATAGTCCATCATGACCGTTTATGAAATCCTTATGAAATTGTTGTGCTTACACCTTGGTTAATACTGCAAAAGATGGTGCCACACATGGCAGTTTCGGTTTGTTGTTCCTTGGTACGTTTCCTGTTTTTGTTTGTTTGTCCTGTCTTAAGCAACGTTTTTTTCCGATCAGCTCCACTAGAAACAAACTCTTGGACATAAGAAATAGCTAACTTTTTGCCGACGTTTGAACATTCAGACGTTTTACTGGACATTTTAGTCGGAGGAGCTGTGTTCCTGTACAAACACTCCAGGCGACGCAAGCGAGGGAAGCGCGCTGGTGCGCTCGTGAAATTCCAACAGTGCGGTTTAAGGACTCTGCTAACGAGCATTCATCTGGCGAATCTCCGCTCCCTTGCTGCAAATAAAACAGTTAAAATCTAACACAAATTTAATGCAGAACAACCCAGCAAACATGTGACGTCAGAGAGACGTTCAGATCATGTCTGTATAACGTCCATCAGTTCAGAACCACTTTTGGAAGTCTACTGGACGTGCAAATCTGGTTAAATATCTAAACGTCTGATGGGGACCCCTTTTGTATGTCTGTGGACGTGCAAAACTGGTTCAATATCTGAAAGTCTCAATAGGGACCCTCTTGGACGTCTTCTGGACGTGCAAAACTGGTTCAATATCTGAACGTCTCAGTAGGGACCCTCTTGGACGTCTTCTGGACATGCAAAACTGGTTCAATATCTGAACGTCTCAATAGGGACCCTCTTGGACGTCTTCTGGACGCAAAACTGGTTCAATAACTGAACGCCTCAATAGGGACCCTCTTGGACGTCTTCTGGACGTGCAAAACTGGTTCAATATCTGAACGTCTCAATAGGGACCCTCTTGGACGTCTTCTGGACGTGCAAAACTGGTTCAATATCTGAACGTCTCAATAGGGACCCTCTTGGACGCCTTCTGGACGTGCAAAACTGGTTCGATATCTGAACGCCTCAATAGGGACCCTCTTGGACGTCTTCTGGACGTGCAAAACTGGTTCGATATCTGAACGCCTCAATAGGGACCCTCTTGGACGCCTTCTGGACGTGCAAAACTGGTTCGATATCTGAACGTCTCAGTAGGGACCCTCTTGGACGTCTTCTGGACATGCAAAACTGGTTCAATATCTGAACGTCTCAATAGGGACCCTCTTGGACGTCTTCTGGACGTGCAAAACTGGTTCAATATCTGAACGTCTCAGTAGGGACCCTCTTGGACGTCTTCTGGACATGCAAAACTGGTTCAATATCTGAACGTCTGACAAGGACCCCTTTTGTACATCTGTGGAGATGCAAAACCAGTTCAATATCTGAACGTCTGACGGGGACCCTCTTTTAGACATCTTATGGATGCACAAAAATGGTTCCATATCTGAACGTCTCACTAGGGGCCCTCAGGGATGTCTGTGGATGTGCAATATAAACTTCTAGTAATTCTCATCCAGCACCCATATGTGTGCTCTCCCCACTGCCCTTCTCCCTGTACACCAGGCATCCTCAAATCTGGCCCACTCCTGCAGAGTTTAGCTCTAACCCTAATCAAACACACCTGAGCATGCTAATCAGAGTCTTCAAGATCATTAGAAAATCACAGGTAGGTGAGTTTGATCAGGGTTGGATCTAAACTCTGCAGCAGATTGGCCCTCCAGGGAAAGATTTAAGGAACCCTGCTGTACACCAACGACTGCACATACTGACCCCTCTGTCAAGCTCGAAGTTGTCAGATGACATCACACTCATTCAGGACTGTGACAAGTCTGTTTACCAACAGGAGTTCGAAAAACTGGCTGTCTGGTGCAGTCACAACAACCTAGAGCTGAACACGCTCAAAATAGTGGAGATGATCGTGGACTTCAGGAGAAACTCCCCTCACTCTCCATCATGGACAGCACTGTAATGAGAGTGGAGTCATTCAGGTTCCTGTGCACCACCATCTCCCAGGACCTGAAGTGGGACATTCACATTGACTCCATTGTGAAAAAGGCCCAGCAGAGGCTATACTTCCTTTGTCATCTGAGGAAGTTCAACCTGCCACAGGAGCTGCTGATACAGTTGCTGCAGTCGCCGAATCTGTCCTCTGCACTTCTATAACTATCTGCTACCAAATCTGACCTTAGGAGACTGCAGAGGGTAGTCTGGACTGCTGAGCGAATCACTGCCCCACTCTCCTAGAACTGTACTCATCCAGAGTGAGCAAAAGGGCTGGCAAAATCACTCTGCACCCCTCACATCCAGCACATTCCCTCTTTGAACTGCAGAACGACCAGCACAGGAACAGTTTCTTCCCTTAGTCAATCCATCTTATGAACAGTTAACTTTACAATAAACATGTAATACACAACACTATTTATACATTCATTTATTTATTTAACACACATTATTTACATTTCCTTGCATTGTACTTGACATACCTGTGCACACAGATACCATCTATCTTATTTTTTTGTATATTGTATATATATATATATATATGGGCTTTCCTGGGCCGCAAACGGCGGCTTGTGAGACAGAGCCGTGGACGGCGGCTGGAGTGAGAGAGCCGCGGACGGCGGCGGGCTTTCGTGGGCCGCGAACGGCGGCTTAGAGACGGAGCCGCGGACGGCGGCTGGAGTGAGAGAGCCGCGGACGGCGGCGGGCTTTCGTGGGCCGCGAACGGCGGCTTGTGAGACGGAGCCGCGGACGGCGGCTGGAGTGAGAGAGCCGCGGACGGCGGCGGGCTTTCGTGGGCCGCGAACAGCGGCTGGCTTGTGTGAGCCGCGGACGGCGGCGGGCTTTCGTGGGCCGCGGACGGCGGCTGGCCTGTGTGAGCCGCGGACGGCGGCTGGTGAGACGGAGCCGCGGACGGCGGCGGGCTTGCGTGGGCAGCGAACGGCGGCTGGCTTGTGTGAGCCGCGGACGGCGGCGGGCTTTCCTGGGCCGCGAACAACGGCTGGCCTGTGTGAGCCGCGGACGGCGGCTGGTCAGAGGAAGCCGCGGACGGCGGCGGGCTTGCGTGGGCAGCGAACGGCGGCTGGTGAACGGGAGCGCGGACGGCGGCTGGTGACTAGGGCCGAGGACGAGGGTGGAGCTATGGAGGACACGGGGTATTTGGGGTCGGGCCGGCGGTCCGAGCCAATCAAGCACAGTAATATCGTGGTCAGCAAACCACTTGGAAGTGGTTTTGGCACTGTGGGCAGCTGCTAAAGTCCTGCTGGAAAAGCAAATCAGCATCTCCATAAAGCTTATCAGCAGATGGAAGCATAAAGTGGTAGAAGGCTGCATTGACTCTGGACTTGATAAAACACAATGCAGATGTCACGGCACCCCAAATCATCACTGACTGTGGAAAATTCAAACTGGACTTCAAGCAGCTTGGGTTCTGTGCCTCCAGTCTTCCTACAGACTCCAGAGACATTGATTTCCAAATGAAATGCAAAATTTAAATTTATCTGAAAAGAGGACTTTGGACCACTGAGCAACAGTCCAGTTATTTTTGTAGATGTCTTTTTTTAGATGTACCTGTATAGTCCATCATGACCGTTTATGAAATCCTTATGAAATTGTTGTGCTTACACCTTGGTTAATACTGCAAAAGATGGTGCCACACATGGCAGTTTCGGTTTGTTGTTCCTTGGTACGTTCCTGTTTTGTTTGTTTGTCCTGTCTTAAGCAACGTTTTTTTCCGATCAGCTCCACTAGAAACAAACTCTTGGACATAAGAAATAGCTAACTTTTTGCCGACGTTTGAACATTCAGACGTTTTACTGGACATTTTAGTCGGAGGAGCTGTGTTCCTGTACAAACACTCCAGGCGACGCAAGCGAGGGAAGCGGCTGGTGCGCTCGTGAAATTCCAACAGCGCGGTTTAAGGACTCTGCTACCGAGCATTCATCTGGCGAATCTCCGCTCCCTTGCTGCAAATAAAACAGTTAAAATCTAACACAAATTTAATGCAGAACAACCCAGCAAACATGTGACGTCAGAGAGACGTTCAGATCATGTCTGTATAACGTCCATCAGTTCAGAACCACTTTTGGAAGTCTACTGGACGTGCAAAACTGGTTCAATATCTGAACGTCTGATGGGGACCCCTTTTGTATGTCTGTGGACGTGCAAAACTGGTTCAATATCTGAACGTCTCAATAGGGACCCTCTTGGACGTCTTCTGGACATGCAAAACTGGTTCAATATCTGAACGTCTGATGGGGACCCCTTTTGTATGTCTGTGGACGTGCAAAACTGGTTCAATATCTGAACGTCTTAATAGGGACCCTCTTGGACGTCTTCTGGACATGCAAAACTGGTTCAATATCTGAACGTCTCAATAGGGACCCTCTTGGACGTCTTCTGGACGTGCAAAACTGGTTCAATATCTGAACGTCTCAATAGGGACCCTCTTGGACGTCTTCTGGACGTGCAAAACTGGTTCAATATCTGAACGTCTCAATAGGGACCCTCTTGGACGTCTTCTGGACGTGCAAAACTGGTTCGATATCTGAACGTCTCAATAGGGACCCTCTTGGACGTCTTCTGGACGTGCAAAACTGGTTCGATATCTGAACGTCTCAATAGGGACCCTCTTGGACGTCTTCTGGACGTGCAAAACTGGTTCGATATCTGAACGTCTCAATAGGGACCCTCTTGGACGTCTTCTGGACGTGCAAAACTGGTTCAATATCTGAACGTCTCAGTAGGGACCCTCTTGGACGTCTTCTGGACGTGCAAAACTGGTTCAATATCTGAACGTCTCAATAGGGACCCTCTTGGACGTCTTCTGGACGTGCAAAACTGGTTCAATATCTGAACGTCTCAGTAGGGACCCTCTTGGACGTCTTCTGGACATGCAAAACTGGTTCAATATCTGAACGCCTGACAAGGACCCCTTTTGTACATCTGTGGAGATGCAAAACCAGTTCAATATCTGAACGCCTCAATAGGGACCCTCTTGGACGTCTTCTGGACATGCAAAACTGGTTCAATATCTGAACGTCTCACTAGGGGCCCTCAGGGATGTCTGTGGATGTGCAATATAAACTTCTAGTAATTCTCATCCAGCACCCATATGTGTGCTCTCCCACTGCCCTTCTCCCTGTACACCAGGCATCTCAAATCTGGCCCACTCCTGCAGAGTTTAGCTCTAACCCTAATCAAACACACCTGAGCATGCTAATCAGAGTCTTCAAGATCATTAGAAAATCACAGGTAGGTGAGTTTGATCAGGGTTGGATCTAAACTCTGCAGCAGATTGGCCCTCCAGGGAAAGATTTAAGGAACTCTGCTGTACACCAACGACTGCACATACTGACCCCTCTGTCAAGCTCGAAGTTGTCAGATGACATCACACTCATTCAGGACTGTGACAAGTCTGTTTACCAACAGGAGTTCGAAAAACTGGCTGTCTGGTGCAGTCACAACAACCTAGAGCTGAACACGCTCAAAATAGTGGAGATGATCGTGGACTTCAGGAGAAACTCCCCTCACTCTCCATCATGGACAGCACTGTAATGAGAGTGGAGTCATTCAGGTTCCTGTGCACCACCATCTCCCAGGACCTGAAGTGGGACATTCACATTGACTCCATTGTGAAAAAGGCCCAGCAGAGGCTATACTTCCTTTGTCATCTGAGGAAGTTCAACCTGCCACAGGAGCTGCTGATACAGTTGCTGCAGTCGCCGAATCTGTCCTCTGCACTTCTATAACTATCTGCTACCAAATCTGACCTTAGGAGACTGCAGAGGGTAGTCTGGACTGCTGAGCGAATCACTGCCCCACTCTCCTAGAACTGTACTCATCCAGAGTGAGCAAAAGGGCTGGCAAAATCACTCTGCACCCCTCACATCCAGCACATTCTCTTTGAACTGCAGAACGACCAGCACAGGAACAGTTTCTTCCCTTAGTCAATCCATCTTATGAACAGTTAACTTTACAATAAACATGTAATACACAACACTATTTATACATTCATTTATTTATTTAACACACATTATTTACATTTCCTTGCATTGTACTTAACATACCTGTGCACACAGATACCATCTATCTTATTTTTTTGTATATTGTATATATATATTTTTTTTTTATGCTTTAAATATTTTTTATACATATTGTAATTTCCTATTTACTTATTTTTTATTCTTTTATTATCTGTGTCTTGTCACTGTCATTCTCTTTGTAGTGTGGAAGCTTCTGTCACCAAAACATATTCATCGTATGTGTAAACATACCTGGCAATAAAGGTCTTTCTCTTTCTAAATTATTATCGTAAAATCTTAAGTGATAATGTTTGCTTTAGTTCTACATAGCCTAAATGTCAGTACCCTTCATTAATTCCCATGGAGTGCACTTAAATATTCTCAAAATTGTGCAACCCTAATTACTGTGTAATAATTTATTTCACTAAGACCCATGGCGCTGGTGTAGCCAGAAGGCATGAACCACCAAGCAGATGTGTTATGCTGCAAGATGTAGGCCAATGTTGTGAATAATATTTGGACCAAAATGTACCTGGTCTTAATTGTCCCAAAAATTTCAAATATTTTAATTTAGGTGTTTTCATACAGTCAGACTTATAGCCAGTTCCATCATTCCAGCAACAAATAAGGTCATGAACAATTTTAGTCTATTTTCACTTTTTTTTAAGAATGGTTGTTTGAAGCCAAAATGATATAAATTAATGCCCATAAAATGGGCGTTAACTTTAATGTTCCATCAATCACAAGAGATCAAAGTTCTCAATTTGTATTTGCAGAGGACATGTTAAGCTTTCAAAATGTAAAAAAAAAAAAAAAAAAAAATACACAGAATTGGCAAATATTTAATTTCGTCGGACTCTCTCTTATCGAAATTGATTCAGAATCGCCACGTTAGTGACGTCACACGTAACGTCAACTGAAAAAAGTTCCTGCAGTACGATCGAGACCGCTGACACTGCCATCAATTTGAACACAATTCGAATAAAGCAAACAGGTAAGTAAAAACAATCAATTTGATATGTTTTCCAGTTAAGTTTAGATGACATCAGATACCTGATCAATATCTGAAAATACTTTTTAGAAACAGCGGTATTTTGCGCGGGCTTTCCAGGCCCATCACTAACACAATTATCCCGATGTCTTGGTTTCAGCATGTTTTGAACAATATTTTTACTCTAAATATGATTATAACCAATTGGGGTTAACCTTCCATGAGACTTAGCGACCGTGGACGCACATTTTGCAGTTTAAAATTTCCATGGTTAATATTACGTAATACCTTGTTTGTATCACATAAACGCTTAGGTCTGGATAATGATAATGAATAATGTCTGTATAATCAATCATTGTGTCATATAGTCGGACAGAAGACCGAAAATTAACCCAATTAATTTTTTTATGCATATTATTGGTTAAGTAATGTTAACCAAGAGATTTTAAGGCGCTTTAAGTGTTTACCAGGAGAGTAACTTATTGGGTTTGGCGCCGGTTAAAATATAAAACACTTAGCAGTGTAAGTAATCTTGAAATTAATCGGATCTGTATTTCAGAGCGACATATTCTAATTTGATCTAATAAAGATAATTTTATATAGTTTTGTAACGAATATTCTTCTTTATCTCTTTCAGGTTGAAGTACAAGGCTTAAAAAGGTAAGTTTCTGTTCAAGCAGAAAGCCTTTACCTTTACCTATATATATATATATATATATATGTTGTGTGTGATACCCCTGCCCGAGGAAGTTACACACTGCATATCATGAATGTGACAATTAAGTGTCACCAAATGCGTGTCAGCAAATATAATCGGATGACTTCTAATTGCAACTTAAATTGCAAAAAAAAAACAATTATTGTGTGCACTGTCTAAATAAACTTTAACTAAATTGAATGTAATAGGAACTAGCTTGGTTTGAGCACATACTGTACCTCTCTTCATCATTAAACCAAAAAGGATTGATGACTTTTTTTTTTGATGACGTAAAATCAATTAAATTTATAGTCCGTCTACTACATCACATAAAGCTTGCCTAGTGCATGACTATGAAATTCTATTCATACATACATATAGAGCTTTGAGAACTGTTGGCATACCAAAACATTTTTTTGAAGGAAGCACAGTTCAGAATCTGACTCAGGATCAAACTATATTACAGATGGCTTATCTAAAAGCATGGCGAAAAAGGAAGGCAGAAATGGATCTGTTACTGCATTCTGACACTGATGATGACCATGAAAGTCAGAGATCAGTGACCGATAGATCAGCCTGTGGATTACATAACAACCAGGCAGACACTACAAGCAGTTTTGAAAGTATTAATTCGGCAACTGACAGTTTGACAACATATGAATCAGACTTTGACACTGATGTGGAGTATGTGTCTTCTGACTCAGAAAAAGAAGTTCTAAATGATGATGCTGAATTGGATTTTCCTGATTTAGAAGGGAACTTAAGACAATGGTCTACAAAGAACAAAACCACACAAAGATCCTTAAATGAATTATTGGCAATATTAAGAAAGCAAGGACACCTGGTCAAGGATGCAAGGACACTCCTTGCTACACCACGAGCCGTAGGATCTGAGCCGAAATGTAGTGGGCAATACATTTATTATGGGTTAGAAAAGGGATTTGTCGTTTACTAAGTCAGACAACGTCTTTCACACATGATCATCATTCAGTAAACCTCAGCATCAATATTGATGGTGTCCCACTCTTTAAAAGCAGCAAAGTCCAGTTCTGGCCAATATTGGCGAAGTTTCACAACTTTGAGCCATTTATGGTTGCTCTCTTTGTGGGGACAACAAACCATATCCTCTTGAGGAATATCTTGATGACTTTTGATGGAGTGTAAACATCTCACAGAGAATGGGCTGATTCATGAAGAGAAGACCTACACTGTTCATGTTAAAGCATTGATCTGCGACGCACCAGCAAGAGCTTATCTGAAGCGCATTAAAATCATAATGCCTATCACAGTTGTGAGAGGTGCATCACCAAAGGTGCTTACATCACAAGAAGAGTGGTATTTAATGAACAGGGATGCACCTTGCGAACAGATGAAGCTTTCAGTGCAGTAGCTTACAAGAACCATCAAACTGGTGTCAGCCCATTCATTGCTGCAGGACTGTCTTGTGTTAGCTCTTTTGTCTTAGACTATATGCATATGGTCAACTTGGGAGTGGTTCGACGGATGCTAATATTCTTGACTCGGGGCCCAACACTTTGCCGCTTATCTGTAAGGCAAAGGCAAGAAATATCACAAAAGCTAAACAGACTGCGAGGAAAGATGCCTAGTGAATTTGCTCGGCAGCCCCGGGGTTTAGAAGACCTGGACAGGTGGAAGGCCACAGAATTTCGGCAGTTTTTGTTGTATACAGGACCAGTTGTGCTAAAGAGCGTGTTATCTCCCGAAAGATACTACCATTTCCTGTCCTTGACAGTAGCTATGTCAATTATGTTGGAGTCAGATGAGAGCACTCGCAATTCATACCTTCAGTATGCCCATGAACTCATGTCGCACTTTGTCATGCGCTGTGCTGACCTGTACGGAAAGTATTTTTCAGTTTACAATGTACATGGACTGATTCACCTTCCTGAGGATGTGCGTCACTTCAATTGCTCGCTGAATGATATTTCTGGTTTTCCTTTTGAAAACCATCTCCAACAAATCAAGAAACATGTACGGAGTGGGAAGAATCCCTAGCACAGGTGACCAGGCGATTGTCAGAGATTGAATATGCAAACGCCAAAACACAGCCTGAAGCACGACCTTGAATGTTTCTTTCTACAAAGGAAAAGGACAGTTGTTTTCTCCTGCGAGATGAAAAATTTGCTTTCATCAGAGAAAGAAGAGGAGATGGGATTGTGGTATGTGATGTCCTGCACCAGCGTTACACATCACCATTGTTTGAGAAGCCATGCAACTCCAAACTTCTCAATATAGTGTACACAAGAAATGGGCAAGGCAGGATGAAAAGACGACAACTGCTTGAAGCTGATCTGTTCCAAGGTGGCCTGCCTCCCTCATGAAAATGGTGGTTCTGTTCTCATACCTCTCCTCCATGGTATAGAACACAGAATTTGAAGGTTGGCAAGTTTTATCTTAATTAACCTCTATGTAAGGGATGGCCAAAGTAGGTCCTGGAGGGTTTTGCTCAACCTTAATAAAACTCACCTGCCTGTAGCTTTGTAACTCTTAGACCTTGATTAGCTTGTTCAGGTGTGTTTGATTAGGGTTGGAGCTTAGTCTGCAAGACTGTGGCTCTCCAGGACTGACGTTGGCCACCCTGCTCTATGTAGATGTGTCCTACACTATTTTTTCATAATTAATGAGTTTAGAGCACTTAAAGGTGGACTCAGATTTAAAACACAATGCATATATCAGAAATGTTGTCAAAAACTCTCAATCAGCAGTTTTTATGCATTTTTATCATGTAGACAACAGGTTTATTAAAGACAGAGTGAATAAATAAAGCAAAATGCTCCTGTGTCTTATAATTATTTTTCTAGCTGACTGATGAGCTTTGGATGGCCAGTGGTTAGGTATTGTTACGTGGTTGTTTGATTTTGGTGATTTCAATATCAACAGCATTTCTCAGACCTGTAAGTACACAGTATAAGTGAGCATACTGATGATGAGTATTGACAATCCAATGTGTATTATTTATTTCTGGTGTCATTTGTGTTTGTTTGTTTATTTGTAGTAGTTTCATAAAAATGTAGGGTGAAAACAAGCTAACTTAACTTTATGAATGTGTTTTACTTCCCAGATCATGTATGCCAGAGCTGTGTGGTTGGAGCATGGTAAAGAAGTGGAGGAACTGCGCCAGACAACTGGATTAAAGCTGATACTTTGTTTATTAAAAAGTAACAAAGGGAAAAGGCAGCTTTCCTCAATAGGCAGTCCCTCAGGATGACTGGATGACATTCACCTTGGTGAAGCGTAAAATGACCTCTGGTAAGTTTTTTTAATAATCTAATTAGATTCTTTGCTTTTTGTCAAAATAAAATTGTAAGGCAGCCAAATGAGAAAAATCAAGTCAAACTTAGGGGTGCTCCAATGGGGAGCTGTATCGGTCGAGCACCCTTAGTTAAAGTGCTAGTAGTAAAGTCATTTTTATTGTAATTGTATTGTCTGTGATGTATTGACCTTACAGTTAGCATTCGTGAATGCGATGATTATGACATGACGAGTCATGTTGAGGAGGAAGAGGAGGAAGATGAGGAAGCAGTTCGGAGGAAAAAGACCAAACGCAACTTTGATGACTATGTTCTTGGTATGCTTCTATAATAATTATTGAATCTGTCTTGAGAATCAAAGTCTATAAACTAAATTAATATGGGGGCCCTCAAGTTTCAGGTCACTTTTTAAACTGATAATTAGTGCATGTTATAAAATATATGGTTACACTTTATATTAGGTGGCAACTGGATTGTGCTTTCAGTTTGGATAGAAATCAAGTAAGTTTGTCGATCTAAATTGTGTTCATATTGTATTGCAAAACACTTTTGCTGCTACTGAGGTGGGATACGGGTAAGGTTAGGGACAGGTTAGGTGGTATGGGTAGGTTTAAGGGTGGGTTAAGGTGTAAGGGATGGGTTGACAGTGTAATTATGAATGTAATTACAGAAATTAATTACAGATGTAAGTACATATAGGTATTTTTTAAAATATAAGTACAATGTAAAAACATGTATGTACACAGTAAGTGCATTGTATCAAATGATTAATTTAAATGTAAGTACATAGTAGTTAAGGCCACCTAATGTAAAGTGGGACCAAATATATTAATTTGTACAATTACAGAATCTGACGATTTGGAGGAGGAAGAAGCGAACATGACAGGTAACAGTTTCCTAAGCTGCTGACATTGCAAACCTAAGTAGCTCTTATAGAATTGCAAAGTTATAAGATTACAAAGTTAAAGCTCATTGTTTTTACAACCGATGCTTCCATTTGGAAAGAGTACTGAAAATCTTGTACTAGAAGCCATCAAGTACTGTTACATTGCTGAAATAATACTAATTACAAGTAAAAGTACTGGTCAGCTGGATTTAAGTAAAAGTACAAATGGTACTCTTCTCAAAACTACTAGAGTACTAGTTACTAGTTTTTCTGGCATATATTTAATGATTTTCGTATTCATTCATATCAAAGATCTATGTGGATAATAGCTGCTTTGAACAAAACCCACTTTTAACTTATTAACCAGACGTGAATTAGTGGTCATGGGATACAGTTATTTCTAACTTCAATACCTTGAAAATCATCAATATTAAGGTCCCCATGAACCGAACATTGCAGCTGACTTCAGTTTTGTGATGTATTTAAGTGAGACAGAATACTGTGTAAAGGACAGGTTTTATATGTGGTGCACCTCTCCACCTCTTGCTTTTTCAGAGCAGATTTAAATTGGATATGAGTGGTTAAGAATATCTGCTTACGTCTGACATCACGCTTCACCACTGATGTGTCCCAGCACGTGCGGTTCCCAGACGCCCAGAAAACAACAAACTGTGCTAATATACACCCACGCATGTCCATTATAACCCTAACCTTTATTCCATACAGCAACCAGATGCGACAAGGCAAGCAATTTGTTCAAAGGAGAGTATTCATTTAAACCCTTATGCAGTTCACAGAACCAAGAACGTAAATGTTCTAAAGTAGCGGCCGTGTTAACAAACCAGTCACCTTAGCTTAATACAAGTAGTATTAAATAGTGCTCATAAATGGTTGTTGAGATGGCATTCTCAAATGAAGTAAGTAGGGCATGGACCCAGAAACTGCAGTCCTTACGCCAGATCAAGAGGATTCTCCCAAGCTGTCAAACTGACGTCATCAGATCTTAGAACGCCATTCCAGAGCAGAAGCTCATATTTCAGGTTTTGATTAAAGATTACGATGGCAGATGTTCGCATTTATTTTGTTCTCTGTGTATTGAGGTTTGCACAGTTTAATTGTTCACCACAAGACTAGTAATGTGCACTAAAAATTAAGTAGGGTCATTTTTGATTTCATGACAACTTTAATGACATTAATTAGGAGTCGTTTACAAGCACAGAGCTGAAACCATTTATTTGCGTAAGTTCAAGATCATTTGTGATTCATAGATTTCACATCTGAAAGATACGCATACATGTGTTTTCTGTGCGTACTTTCATTTTATGAATCACCCACGCATATTTGAGAGATGATCGTAAGATCAATTTTAAGATGGTTTCTGCACAACATTTTATAAATGAGGCCCCAGGTAACAGTCACAGGGCTCCAGACTGTGACTAACAGTCACATTTGGGACCAAAAATATTAATTTGAGTGAAGTTTTGCTGAGGTTGCCACTGGCAACTATATATATTTACATGTCATGATTTAAAAATGTGCATGTAATGCCTTTTTCCTGATTGTTTTGCGATTACATCTTTTGTTATGTTAAAATTATTAAAACTGAGATGATGCACATCAAAGTTTTAGTGGGAAAAATTGTTTCAAACAGTTCTCATCTCTGCCGCACAGCAGTGCTGATGCACACCTGCTAAACGCAGCTCAGTTGTGCAGCATGAAAGTGATCGATATGACAGCCAATAAAATTTCCAGAATTTCCATCAGTCAGGCGTGGATCTATTCTGATTGGTTGATAACCTTTCACAAAGTTTAATCCAGCTGTGTGGATATTGGCAATATCGTTAACAATTCTCTTTTATAATCATTACTATTATGGTTTCTTTCTTATCAAGATCTTAGTCTACAGTATAGGAGTGAGACAGGCAGTTCATTTTGTATAAGTCAGGCCTATTTGAGAGCTTGCGTCTAGTTCGCAAAAGCTTTACATGACTGTGTTCTCATGTTACAAACAAAGCGCAGCCACATTTGGCAATGATTATAAATGATCCGAATACCTGCGAAATATGGCGGACATTCAGACTCTGTAACTGACGGAGGCGGATGGTGTCAAACTTGCTGTCGGAGAGTGAGAGATTATATCGGTTTATCGGTGTACTACTACAGATACTGTGGAGAATGAGTAATGGAACATCATAATTTCATTATCGGTATCAAAATATAGATATTTAGGATAACACCACCATGTCATTTGTTTCTCCAAACTTTGAGTCCATAAGTTACACTCATTCAGTGTTTCAGCTCCTTCAAAACCTGCTGCAAAGCGGTTCAGATATCAGGGCTTTTATTGGTCATTTACGATCAGAATATCTTTATTGGTGTCCATGAAGCTCATCAGGTTTAGAATATAATTCAAATTGTGGAGCATCTTGCAGTAACAAACTATGATTTAACCCTATAAAGTAGATTATTTTGCTAAATTTGTATAAACAGTACAAGTAAAAGTACAACTTTAAAATTTACTCAAAAAGAGGAGGAGCACAAAAACTACTTAATTACAGTAACGCCAGTAGTTGTATGATTATATACCTCCACTGATTTTTCATTAAAACACAGCATTTGAAGGTTGGCAAGTTTTATCTTAATTAACCTCTACTAGTAGGATGGCCAAAGTTGGTTTGGAGTCAGTTTTTCTCAACGAAAACTCACCTGCCTTTACATTTGTAACTCTTAGACCTTGATTAGCTTGTTCAGGTGTGTTTGATTGTGCTCCACACAGAGTCGGCTCTCCAGATCTGATCATCATCAGTCTTTCTGCTCTATGTAGATGTGTCCTACACTATTTTACATAAGTCATGAGTTTAGAGCACTTAAAGGTGGACTCAGATTTCTGAAATAACTGACTTAAAACCATGTTTAGCAGACTGCACAAAACACAGCTAATCAGCAGTTTTGGCCACCACGATGATGCAGTGTGTTTAGAAGGAGACAGTTCAGCTCAGTGAAGACAGACTAGAGTGATGAATATACTCTGTGTCTTGTGTCATATTCGCTTGTTTGTTCATTTGTTCGGGGCTCAAGATAGAGATGTGATCCTTTTGGGTGTTTGTTTTGGTGATTTCAACAGCAATTTCTCAGACCTTTAAGTACACAGTATAAGTGGTACTGATGATGATATTGACAATCCAATGTGTGTTATTTATTTCTGGTGTCATTTGTGTTTGTTTGTTTATTTGTAGTAGTTTCCATAAAAAAATGTAGGGTGACATAACTTAACTTTATGAATGTGTTTTACTTCCCAGATCATGTATGCCAGCCAGCCAGTTGAAGGGTTGGAGCATCAGTCCAGCCACAGTGAGAGGAACTGCGCCAGACAACTGGATTGATGCTGAAAAAATCATTAGATGGCCTAAAAAGCAGTCCAGGCAGCTTTCCTCAGTCGGGACAGCAACTCAGATGACTGGATGAATTTGTTCAAAGGTGAAGCGTTTAAATGACCCTCTGCAGTTTTTTTTAATGATCTAATTAGATTCTTTGCTATTTGTCAAAATAAAGGCAGCCAAATGAGAAAATCAAGTCAACTGGTTTTGTGCTAACATTCTGAGCTGTATCGGTTGAGCACCCTTAGTTAAAGTGCTAGTAGTAAAGTCATTTTTATTGTAATTGTATTGTCTGATGATTTTAACCTTAAAACAGTTAGCATTCGTGAATGCGATGATTATGACATGACGAGTCATGTTGAGGAGTGAAGAGGAGGAAGAGCCTGAGGAAGCAGTTCGGAGGAAAAGTCCAAATGCAACTTTGGTATGACTATGTTCTTGGTATGTTTCTATGATAATTGTTGAATCATGTCTTGAGAATCAAAGTCTATAAACTAAATTAAATAAGGGGTCAAGTTTCATTCACTTTTTAAACTGATAATTAGTGCATGTTATAAAAGATATTCATTTGTACAATTACAGAATCTGAGGATTTGGAGGAGGAAGAAGAGAACATGACAGGTAACGGTTTCCTAAGCTGCTGAGTCATTGCAAACTTAAGAATCTTATAGAATTGCAAAGTTATAAGATTACAAAGTTAAAGCTCATTGTTTTTACAACTGATGCTTCCATTTAATTTATATACTGCATCTGTCTAGATGCCATTATCAAGGTGCCCTCCTTTCCCATTCCACCATCAAAGGTGACAAAGTCCATCCAGATGGAGTCTGCTGGATTTAACAGAAAGTTCACTGTAACTAAGTATTCATCACTTGAATCTAATAATTTCTTTCATATTTTTCTTGCATAATTATAACATGATGGTGGTTACGAAATCATTGTTAATAACGTACATTTGCTAATTTTCAGACTCTGGACACTCAAATTTAATCTCAACAGACAGGTGTTGGGTCCAGGGACAGGTCAACAGGCAGTTAGTAATCATCACATTAAACCAGTCACCTCAAATACCAACTCATTTTATCAACCACAAAACAGTAATCAACCACATGTGTGTGAATAATTTAATGTGTTATTTATTAAATTCACTCAGTGTTTTGTTTTTCAGACTCTGGGCATTTAAATGTAAACCGAGCCAGCCAGTTGAAGGGTGCTGGGTCCAGTCATCAGTCCAGCCACAGTGATGTGTCCCAGCACAGTGACGGTTCCCAGTACAGCGGCGGGTCCCATCACAGCAAACGGTACCGACACAGGAAGCAGTCCAGGCACAGTGACCAGTCCAGGGACAGCAACCAGATGCAACAAGGCAAGCTTGATTCCCTGGTATGATTTGCAAGACACACTCTGGAAGTGATGTAATTTTATGCTCTGTTTTATTTATCAATATTCTTCTGTCGTATATCAGTGAAGCGTGTTATAGTCTAATGTTTTCTAACATGACAGGAATATTACCCCCTCTCTTTAAAGGTGTTGCAACTTGCAAGAATTGGAGGGAAAGATGTAAGGGATTGTGTCCACAAAATTCTTGACAGGTATTTTCAACAGTATCCCTACATATAGAACTTGCCAAACATGTGACATTTCTTATCACAGTTTGCCAGTTGACAGAGGATGTGACATATCTATGCTTATACTATACTCTCAAGTTGTCCCAAATCTGTATCAATTTATTTCTTGTGCTGAACAAAAATTATATATATTTTTTTTAATATATTTTTTGAAGAATGTGGGTAACCAAACAGTTGCTGGTCCGCATTGACTTTGACAGCAGGAAAAAGATACTAAGGAAGTCACTAAGGACCAGCAACCGTTTGGTTATCCACATTCTTTAAAATAGCTTTCATGTTCAACAGAAGAGAGAAACTCATTTAGGTTTAAAACAACTTGAGAGAGGGAAGATGTTGAGAGGATTATCATTTTTGGGTGAACTATCCCTTTAATGTTAACAAAACAACAAAACATCTTGACTGAAGAACTTTAATACAGTTGCTTTAATAAGAAACAGGTGTTACACAGTGAAGTTTATATAATGCTTTGTTTATATAGTATTTATTTATAAAGTTTTTTATCTTCGCCCACTTTGGCCTAAATTTCTGCCATTGTTTTTTATTTTACATTTTGTTACCTTGTAAGGCTTTGTTTTTAAAATAAGGAAATTAGTTTGGCTGTACTGCTCGGATAACTTGCAAAATAGTAAAACCAACATGACAAAGAATCATGATAAAATCGTAATTGTGGTTTTCCTGAAAAATTGTGAAATTATATTTTTTCCATATCGCCCATCCCACGTGCAAGTTAATCTACTGAAAAAATTGTTTGTTTTAGCAATCTTTAATCAAAATCTGAACATTTGCTGCTCTAGAATGTCATTTCTTCTATGATGATGTCAGTCTGATTGGGCAGAATATCCTTAACCACATCCCTCCAACTGTTAGTTTGCTATGAGTGAGATGGAGAGGAGGAGCACTACAATAAAACCCTCCCTGCTATTTAATATTCTGTTTCAGTTGGAAATATGTCACTATACTGAAATGAAGTCAGCAGCAAATTCCAGTTCACACAGACTTTAATTACCTGAAATGCAAGAGGTTTGTTTAATCAATTTCAGAAAACTGCAGTGTCCAAAACCACATCTCTTTAGTCCACTCTTAGCACACTCACCCATGCTACAGCTGTAGATTACCACACACATGTCATTTTTAAATGGTGCATTTGTTTCTTCAGGCTCTTTACCAACCGGTTGATGGCAAAATTCAACATGAAGGGGAAGGGGAAGCAGCAGAAACTGCCTCTGGAGACGACTAAAACTTATGAAGCAATTAATGGTACTCAGCATTTTCCCCATGTCATTTAAGTTTAACACCAACTCAGTCATATTCACTACCTCAGTTTTTTCTAAATGTAGCAAAATCACACTGTAGAAGGGAAAACGTTTAGTCAATTGATAGAATTTTATTTAATGAAAGTTTGTTTTCTTGCTTGTTGAATGAGAATATTGGAATCAGCTGATCAAGCAGAAAGCTATATAATGCATTATGATGTTAATCAGCCATGGCCACTTGATATTAATGTTATTAGTTTTGTGTTCTACTCCACCTTCATTGAGTCAGAGTCTACTAATTGAGCAGAGATGAGCAGTGTTTTCCAGTTCACACAGACTTTAATTACCTGAAATGCAAGAGGTTTGTTTAATCAATTTCAGAAAACTGCAGTGTCCAAAACCACATCTCTTTAGTCCACTCTTAACACACTCACCCATGCTACAGCTGTAGATTACCACACACATGTCATTTTTAAATGGTGCATTTGTTTCTTCAGGCTCTTTACCAACCGGTTGATGGCAAAATTCAACATGAAGGGAAGGGAAGCAGCAGAAACTGCCTCTGGAGACGACTAAAACTTATGAAGCAATTAATGGTACTCAGCATTTTCCCCATGTCATTTAAGTTTAACACCAACTCAGTCATATTCACTACCTCAGTTTTTTCTAAATGTAGCAAAATCACACTGTAGAAGGGAAAACGTTTAGTCAATTGATAGAATTTTATTTAATGAAAGTTTGTTTTCTTGCTTGTTGAATGAGAATATTGGAATCAGCTGATCAAGCAGAAAGCTATATAATGCATTATGATGTTAATCAGCCATGGCCACTTGATATTAATGTTATTAGTTTTGTGTTCTACTCTAACTTCATTGAGTCAGAGTCTACTAATTGAGCAGAGATGAGCAGTGTTTCCTTTAAGCTGCACTGGAGAAATTATATACCGTGCACAGGACAGACACAACAATGATTTGTAAAGCCATTTGATAAAATTTTAGTAAATGTGAAATAACTGCAATGCTTGGACAAAGCTCTCATCGGGCTCACGTCAGCGGTAGTTTGCCCGATTCGACATGTTGAATCTGTGTCGGGACCATCGGTGAGAAAGAGGGCTCAGTTTAGCGAATTAGTGCCCGAGAATTAAAGCAAAAGTGATGAAAATGGGCAAGTAAATGAAGGCGGCACAGACAGAGGACTGTTCTAATGTTAGATAAATTGGATGTTGTGCCAGCCTCCTCGGTTATTGCTGTTTTTTTGCAGTATTTGCATTCTGCGTAGTGCTTCCTTTTTATTTGATTTCTTGACAGGAGGAATTATAAAAAGTATAAACAAATATTAATGTTTTCACATATAAATACTAAAAGAACATGCATACTGCAATGTAATTTACAGTTGCAATGTAACGTACACTGGTTTTCTTTACATATTTGTAATTTTAGTTTTTGTTCAACTCTTGCAGCTGCAGTCATGAAATGGGACAGAGACACCACAGAGGCTACAATAAAGTTTCATGCAGCTGAACATCTCAAGCATGCACCGGGAGGAAGGGAGGTGGAGGGCATACAGGGGTGGGAAATAACTAAGGGCTTTTTGCAAGATATTTGTTTATTTCAGTTTAGGGTATTTTTGTTGTTGTTGTTTAACTATTAGAATTTTGTTTTATCAAATTTTCTGTTAATATTTTGCTGAAAAACTCATTAAAGATGGTTAAAAAGTAATCTCTTCTCATTTCAAACTATTTTTTTATTTCTGTCCTTTTAATAAATCACGTATTTCCAATTGCAAATAAGGCTACTAAAATGTCTTTGCACACCCATATGTCTTGGACAGGTACAACTAAGGGGATAGGTATTAATTTATTATTTACAATTTAAAGCAGTACTTCTGCACACTGCCTTCACTATAACTAGAATTAACGTATAAAACAGTCGTCGCAAAAACTTTCATTCTGGCTCCTCAGTGGACGTCTTCTGAACGTTCACTATTTATGTCATTTGGATGTTAATGCTGTACTCTAAAAAGACGTCTAAAAAAGACGTCGCAAAAACTTTCATTCTGGCTCCTCAGTGGACGTCTTCTGAACGTTCACTATTTATGTCATTTGGACGTTAATGCTGTACTCTAAAAAGACGTCTAAAAAAGACGTTGCAAAAACTTTCATTCTGGCTCCTCAGTGGACGTCTTCTGAACGTTCACTATTTATGTCATTTGGACGTTAATGCTGTACTCTAAAAAGGCGTCTAAAAAGACGTTGCAAAAACTTTCATTCTGGCTCCTCAGTGGACGTCTTCTGAACGTTCACTATTTATATCATTTGGACGTTAATGCTGTACTCTAAAAAGGCGTCTAAAAAGACGTTGCAAAAACTTTCATTCTGGCTCCTCAGTGGGCGTCTTCTGAACGTTCACTATTTATGTCATTTGGACGTTAATGCTGAACTCTAAAAAGACGTCTAAAAAAGACGTCGCAAAAACTTTCATTCTGGCTCCTCAGTGGACGTCTTCTGAACGTACGGCAAAGACGTTAAATTGACGTCCTTTGGACGTGTCTTTGCTCAGTGGGAACTTTTACTGACATAAGATTATTGAAGAGTAAAAAATATAATACATGTTGATTAACTTTTTCTAATGCTTTGTTCATGAAAGGGATGCAAAATCTTGTTCCATTGTATCTTAAATTTACATTTTATAGACGTTCAGGTCTGACTGGACCGATTTTGGACCTTTTTAGAACCTTTGTCAAGTTCAGATGTGTACACCTCGAGACATAATTTATTGCCTTTCGCGATGTTAAACAATGGGTATATGATTATTTTATATCCAGGCTTATGTACACACTTAAATTATGCAGCAGCACATCTTATAAACATCCAGATGATGACAAATTTAAACGTCCAGGGACGTGCCGAAAAGACATGCCGTTCACGGCCAGATAACATCAAAGACGTCCGTTCAACTTTCATTTAGGAAAGTGACATCATTTTAACCAATAAAACATCAACATCGGATCCTCTGTGATTCTCAATAACAGCAGGTGTTCATCACTAATGCACAATCATCATTCAGGGGTGCAAACTCGTCAGGGGTGAAAAAGGTGACAAACCAAACTACCCCCATTTCACACACAATGGCAAATCGAAGTGCTTTATAGGGAGAAATTGCTGAACAGCACACTGCTGAAAATGCTTCTTACATTTTTTTGTCTTGTTTCCAGTCCAAATATCTAATAATTCTTAAATCAAATAATTTTTCAAAATATTTTGTCGAGTCAAAATAATCTTGTTTTCGGTTTGAAATAAGATTATTTTGCTTGTTTTAAGGAAAAACTCAATTTTGACTTTTTTTTTTTCTGAAAACAAGACTATTTTTACATGTCTAGAAAAATGCTTATAGATTTAAGAATTTTTAGATATTTGGACTAGAAACAAGACAAAAACTCTAAGTAGGAAATCATTTTTTGCAGTGCACCATTCAAGAATAAACACCTTTATATTATTAAAAGACGTTTGAGCGACAGCTACGGTCTACAATCTAAAATAACGGTCGCCTAAAAAAACTCACGCCTGGGCCTCAGCTAGAATATTTTAAACTCACGTGTGAAAGGGTTAATTAGTCACTTAATTATCTCATTGACTTCCCAGTCAACAATTTGATCTCACAGTGATGTCACCATGATCTCACAAGATACTCGTGATGAGGTCACAATGTGAGGTAACAGTGAGCTAAAAGTGTAACCTCACAGCGCCCTCACTGTGTGCTCATACTAATGATAGGTCAAAGTGCACTCACTGCACAGAGACTAGGTACCCAGCATGCATTGCAGCATGAAGCTTTTGATTGTCACCATTGCTGAGATTCATACACTGATTCTTGATGTCTCTCTTTGTGTTTAAATGACACATTAGTTCAAAATGTTTGTGTCTTATTATGCTTTCAAAATCATTCATAAAAGATTATGACACTACTGGATCCTATACTGTATAATCACAGAGTTATTATTAAAAACTTTAAATTAATAACTTCTCACAGAGACTGCATGCTGAATCTAGGTGATGGTTGCACTGTTATCGTCAGTAACAAACCAATATCACCTGGTTGCAGTCTCTTTCTTGGTTTTCCTTGCTATAGCAAATGTGCTTTTCAAACACAGTTACAGCAGCCCCAAAAAATATGATGTTATAAAGTCAAGGGTCAAGAGCCCAACTAAAGCAAACACTACACACCACGATGGTAACGTCAAACAAAACAATAAAAAATCATCATCTAAATCTGTTAATTCTCAATAAGCGCTTTTGTAGATGTCTAACAGAAATAAGAACCCCGCTCATCTTTTTGAGTTCACAATGAGCTCACATATTACTCACACTGTGAGGATCACCGTATGAGAATGGTGTGATATCACTGTGATCATCACGTGATCTCACGTGTTGACTGGGTTTAACTCTTTGAGGACTTGGGATTTAACTCGAGACTCGTTTGTGACTTGAAAGGAATGACTTTGTTCCTCCTTTGGTGAAATCAGCTGCTGAGTTCATGGGTGGAATAAACACATGGCAGGACTTTAGAAAAGACTCTGCAACAAAAAATAACACATCTGCCATCAAACAGTTAAAATGAACAATTTTCCTCTGTCCTCATTCTAAGTCAAACCTGTTCCATTTCCAATCATATGCAGAGTGTGTCGAAGTCGCTTTCACACTCGTCTCAATCACCCTTGGAGGCAAAGCCATAACACTTAAGTTTAACCTCTTACGGGCCAGACCCAAAGAGCCCACTTTTCTGCTTGTGAGAGGAGATCCTTATTAAAATGCTGTATGTTGCTTTATTTAGAAGTCATAACAGTGTAGCTGCTGATGCTGTGATGAACTCAGACATGTTTGCGTTCAATTTGTGTTTTTAGTTTTAATTGTTTCACTTAATTTTCAGTTGAATTTCAGATACACAAAGTAGAGCAGTGTTTAGTTTCATTTCATGTCAAGAAAATAGTCTTTGTTTAGTTGACTCAATTGAAGTAAGATCACAGTGATAATGTAATCACCTTATTAACACACCATAAATATTAGGGTTTTTTGTTGTTGTTGTTGTTTTTACTTTGTGGTTTAAGGCAATTTACTTTACATTTAATTCAACAGTACTTTTCTATAATGGCAGAAAATTACAGTTTTTTAATGTTAATTTTGTATTTATTTATTTATTTTTATTAAAGGGCACCTATTATGCAAAATCCACTTTTGTTTGGGCATAAATGTGTGTTGGCAGTGTGTGAACACAACCAGCCTACAATAATAAAAATCCACCCACTCTTTTTTTAATCCCCTTTAAAGCAAGTCAGTCTCACTAGGCCTGCCGTTTTGACTCTCACCGCAGTATGACGTCACATTTCGGAGGCAGGGCCGGATTATCCATAGACGGGATTGGGCGAGTGCCCTGGGGCACCAGCCAATAGGGGGGCACCAAGTGATTACGATAATGACAAGACCTTTAAAATATTTTTTCATGTTTTGTATATATTATTTTGCTGGAAGAGATACAGATGCATAGAAAATGAACAGTTAATGATACAATATACAGAGAATATCAAATATATGCACGCATATAAAGAATTGCGATTGGGTCAGGTCCCAGTGTATTTGCCCCCTTCCCCCAGTCAGAGTCGAGCATATTTATTCACAAATGGATAGGCAGCATCGACTTGGCGGTTGTGCGAAACGTAAATTTAAAAAAAAAAGAAGAGAAAATATCATGACACATTGCCAGGGCTATACAGGGCGACTGAAAAGTAGCTACTGTGTGCGACTATCAAAACATTTAGGAGCACCTGTGCGACTAACCCGATCAGCCAACCCATTCTCACTCCCAAGGCGTCAAAAACTGAAGCATGGTCAAACGCCTTCGCGTCACTATGAAGACGCCAAAAGTGCCCCTAGGCGTCATTATATGACAAAATAGGAACTCCATTGCTTTCAATTGCTTGCTTTATGCGTCAGGTCAAGACGCTTATGGAAAATGACAATACGTTCTCCGCCGTTGTTTTCAGTTGTTTGTCTTAGTTTAATGGTTTGCATGCATTTGTAAAAAATATAAATAATTTTATATACATTTATACTTTTATTGGAGCACCTTACCCACCCCTACCCTAAACCTACCCACTTCTGAACAACATAAAACACGTAACAGTTAACAGGCAAATGTAAGTTAAGTCACCGGTGTTTATTGCAAAACTGCCCATAAACAAGCAGTATAAAAGCATTACAAACAAGTCGTGCTGCATTCCAGGTCTTCTGAAGCCATACGAAGTCTTTATGAGAAGAAGAGAGCAAAACATAAGGTTTTAATCGCTGAAAATGACCCGCTCCGTTAACGCTCACATCTCATTCAAAAGATACTCAAGTCCCGTAGCATGACGCAATTGGTCACGAGACACAGAAGAGCCAATAGCCTGTCAGAACAGCAAAACGCAATCGGTCACGAGACACACAAGAGCCAATAGCATTTCACAACCAAGGCTTCTTCTGGCGGCATTTTTGAATTCGCGCACAGACTGCATACGGATGAGCTTAACGTCTACTCCTCTCACAAATCAAATGTTTTGCCTCGGAAGACTTGGAATATTAATATTTTTTGAATAAATTATGACAGTAGTTGTATCTGCCTGTTATATCTTGTGTTTTATTGACAAATTTAGGGGCAGGGGTTGGGTTATGTGCTCATAATGTGTAAATAATGTAATATAAATAAAACTGTTGTGGCTGTTTACATTGAAAAATCACACCCCAACATATATGCAATAATGGCAATGTTATTACACAATATATAATTTAATTATGACGATAAAATTCCCAGTATGGCGTCGGCATATTGACGCTAAGGGTTTCCTATTTAAAGCAACGGAGGACCCTGCAAGTCGAAAAATGACGCTAAGTGGTCCTGACCAAGCTTCAATATGTGACGAGTTGGGTGTGAGAATGGGTTGGATCAGCATAGGCTATTTGTGTTTGCGCTGAGAGGAGCTTCAAAGATTTCTACTTGCGTGTTTGTGCAGCGTTGAGTAATGTATCGCAGACATATGTTGATTCCTTGAATGCAATGTTAATCAGAATCCACTCACTGCTCAAAATACTTTTGTTCATTGCTGAGTTATGCACGCTCACAAATGCTCTCGTTATAACAAACAAAGTGTAGATGGTGTAAATAAGAGATTCGTTGTGCAGTGTAGAGAGCTTCATTGATTATAATGGAGTTTTGTGAGATTGCTGAAGTGAGTAACAGCTTTTAAAGATTATTAAAGGTGTTTGTAAATGTGATATTAAATTAATACAACAGCTCAATAAACAATAAGTTATATAAAGTGATGTACATTGTATGACTTTTAACAATATTGCCTGATTTTGCTCTATTTAGTCAAGGAACATAGTTTCAAACAGTCACAGCCGAGCCGCGTCTCCATTCAAACATAGCGGTGTTTCATTTATGAATGAACCTGCGTTTTTAAATGAGTCTAGTGAGTCAGTGATTCAATTACCCACTCATAAAGTGAGTCACTTGCTTCGTTCCTGAATGAATCAGCTGTTCAAACGAATCAGTGATTTACCGCCACCTGTTGGCAGTTTTATTTTATGTTTAAAGTGTCCTTTCAGTTATTTAAATAATTTCAATCAAACAATAGTTCTATATTCAAAATGTTATATTTAAAACATTAATCTCACAACATTGTTATGAATTTAAAACATCCATGCCACCTCTGAGCCTCTCTAAATGTCTGTAAATTTACCTACATGCCACTTTTGTGTTCTTCTGTGCCACCTTTGTAGTGGAAACTAATTTTGTTAAATGATTTCTTTTGATTAGTAACTTATTCTTCTTATTCTACCTGTTCTTATGGAATTTTTTTTTTTTATTAAAAAACGGGGGCACTTCAAATGTGGTCACCCTAGGGCACTACACTGTGTTAATCCGGGCCTGTTCGGAGGGCAGGATAGTAGTAAGGCTATGTCTGTTTGCAAAACAGACTCTAGAGAATGAATTTGGGTAATTTAAGCTTTTAGATTATACCTGATACCACACACACACAACCAAAATAGCTTTAGCAGTTATACATGCTTATAACTTGTTGTTTTAGACGCCAAGACAATCAACTTGTGCTCAAGGTTTTGCAGCATAGATATGAATATGTATATTGCGGGCGTCTACGTGCTTATAGCGGTTGAATCATGGGTCGAATGGGGAATCTACACAGATCTATGGTTCACATACCGTTCCAAAATGGCGGACGGCTTACATATGGTGGCCCATAGAAACAGTCGCTAATGAGGCATCTACGTATATATATATATATATATATATATATATATATATTCAGTGGCGTTCCGTCCATATAAGCTGCAAATGCGCCACATACCCAGGCCGTCTGAGAGAATGAGTTCATGGGCTAATTAATATAAACATATAAGTTGATACCTTATCATTTGAGATGTGACTTAAAGCTCAATAAAGCGTTGGGAATAAGTATGTAAAATTATTTATGAAAAACAGCGGTAATTTTCTGTAAATCTAGTCAGTGACGGAAGCTTCCGGGTAAGCGGATTCTCCGCAGCTTTGGCGCCTCCGCTCTGTGGCTATGTTCGACTTCATGCAGCGCCGTGCAGACCGACCGGCGGCTGACTTGAAGCAGTGCATGCCGGTTAGAAAATTTGTCTGACTTGAACCGGCGATGACGCCACGTCACTGTCACGTGTGGCATCAAAGTACCGCGATAGCGTTTCCAGAGCAGCCGGCTGACTCATATGGAAGGCCGTGTTAGGCTTGTTTGAGATGCGCCTCGCCTCGTCTGAAATGTAGGCGCGAGTAGGCGGCTGCGGTGAGGGGAGGAGTGAAATAAGTGCAGTCAAGACGGACAGTTCTGCCCTCTCGAAGTAGAACAGATACCTATGAGATCAAAGGCAGATATCGCGTTATTCTCACTCATATGCTGTGCTGCTGATAAACATGATAATTTCAGTTCTGTTGCTTTTATATGAATATGAACAAGACACTCAAAGTGCTTGCTATTTAATTCCATAGAAAGGCATATTTATCATACATTTTTTTTTATTTTAATTCAAACATGTATTTTAGATTTTTATAGAAAATATGACAACAATCACATATCTCACACAGAGATCACACTGTCATAGTGTTTGGGGATATTCATGCACAATTTAAATACATAATAGCATGATATCAGATTAAAAAAATAAAACATTTTAGAAGAGAACACAGCATCACGGTTGTCTGAACCAATGAGCATTAAGCTGTGTCTTCAGTCAGTTGTTTCCCATCATACTTTTGATCAGTGCAGTCGGTGGAGAGCAACTGCGCGCGACTGCTCAATCCGACACAACCGCCTCGCCGTCGCGAGAGTTTTTTGGCACACGTCAGCATGACATCAGAGCAAGGCGGACGTAACTCGGACACTTTTCTAACCGGCATGCATCCGGTGATCGGTTCTGCACAGATTTTGCTCATCTCAAACAAGCCTATTATTAAATTTGTCTTAATACGGCCTTCCATAGACTCAGCTCGCGCAGTTTCTCCAGAGCGACTTCAGGAGCGCTGATGACGACACAGCTGTTTCATGATTGGCCAAATTCACCACATGACAACAATGACGTGTTTCTAACATCTTCAAATCCAATACTGCTCACAGATCTTATTTTACTTGGAAAATATCACATTCATGTGAAAAAATGGACTAAAGCTAAGTATGCAAAACATGCGAGAGCATTACTACCGGGAGCAGAAAGTGTCTGACTTGACGTCTCCGCTTTCAATACCGCCCCCGAAACAAACAAACAAACAAAAAACATCATAACTGTATATTTTCATGCTTTCTCAAGCAAAGCAAAATTTTAAAGTCCACTAAAAACATATCTGGTCATAGACAATATTGAAGACGTTATTGTCAACATGCCTAAGTAGTAAAAAAAAAAAAAAAAAAAGTTTATAAAAATGTATATAAAATTTGAAATAATAACAATACCTTTGTTTTCCGTATACTTGTGTTGCTTATAGTTAAAGTCATTCTGTGATTTTATTGTTGTTTTTGCAACGTTACTTGGCAATATTTTAAAGATATATATATATTTTTTTATCATTTATTTATTTTATTTTATTTTTGGGGGGAGATTTTGCATGGTCTGTTACTGTCATCCGGGTGGTAGTTTTAACTCATATTCACTAGAAAAAAAGAAAAAGAAAAAAAACATTCAGTTGATGCAGAGACGCATAGACCGGGGGAATCCCCCATCTCCCCACGCTCTGAATATTACGTGTCATAACGTAACTACGTGTGAACGTTATTTGGCGGTTTTTACTCGGAAAATCAGCTGTTTTCTAGAATGCTGCGCTCGAGTAACTATATGGATAAACCTGAAACGATAGCAGAAGGATTGGAGATGAATTTCATTAACAAATAGCCTAAGGTAGGAATGTGCATACTTTTAAAAGGGGGTCTTAGGGTGAATCCCATTTCTCTGTCTTACCCCTTCCCCTTACCCCTTCCCCTTAGTTTTGCGCGTTCACGTGAGAGTAAGGGCTATCCCAATTCTCGTTTTGATCGAGGGGTAGGGCTAAGGCGAAGGGGTAGATACCCCTTAAAACCAAGCATTTTCGCGAGCTTACTTGAAACCAAGGGGTACCCAGAACACACTGCGCAACCGGCAACAATCAAGTATTTTAAATTAATTATAAATAAACATAAAAAACTAATAGGCTATTTGCAGTATATTAAATTGTTTTTGACCTAATTATTTTGCACTGAAATGAGTCCGACACACGAGTCTGTCGTCTCTGACAGCGGTGCATCACGTGCACCTGCGCAATATCATAGCCTGTGATTTCTGAAAACAGTACTATGTTGTCAACTAGTGATATCACAAGAACTTTTGAGGAATGTGCAACATAATTTAGAAAATTATTTTTGTCATATGTTATAAGTATAACTGTCAGACACTATCATTTCAGCCGCTCTGCGCAGCTCGCCCAGAGCGAGGCTGAACATAAGAGCTCAGCTTCGCGGCTGAGACACGAATAGACTTAAAGCTTTTACTCTTAATAAACACAAAATGCGCGTCCACTTTAATAAAAAGAATATTTAAAGTTAACAATTCCTTCCGTGATATTATTTTTCCGTTTGGATGATAAAGGAGGCTTAAAATCCAGCGTGGTCTGGGGATTCTACCGTCATTACGGATGTGTGCGCCTGCAGTTATAAAACGATTATTACACTAAAATATTGAAATATGCCAATTCTGATATATTCATGTAGCCTACTCAAAAACAGACAGGGCAACCTAACGCAGACAAGTTAGCTTACCGCTTTCAGATGATACGTCATGTTTGTCGTCGAGCTGTGGAAGGCAAACTGTTGCTTGCAAACTTTGCATTCAACCTTTTTCCCGTTATTAATTTTAACAAAATGCTGCCACACTGTCGTTTTTTTGTTGTTGACATGTTAGAATAGGACTGATGTATATTGATATGTGTTCCAAACCGCTGAGACCACTAGCTTATTATTAAATAAATAATATTCAGCATCAAACCTTCTAAAGCCTACTTATCTGTCTCTCTTCTCCAGTGGGTTGGGCTAATCCGAAAAAAGTGAAAACAATGGGGGTGTTCTGAAAACAGACTGTTACCTGTGAAACAGGGGTGCTCTGAAAACACCCCCATTAGCAATTAGTGCTTTCCACCTGATGAAATGAGCGCGGCCAAACTGATGAAATGAGCGCGGCAAAAAATCAACCAATCAGAATTTTGGTCGAACCAGACCGTATCGACCAATTAATCGACTAATCGACTGGGACGTTACAGCCCTACCATCCTTTATATATCAAAATTTATTCTGCATCTTACTTAAAAACACATTATCAGACCATCACATTTAACAACATATTTAACAACCCCCACCCCTCACCCAAACAAAAACAAAAACAAAAAAAACATATATGCAGTGGTTTAACTGTAAAAAATAATAATTAAAAAATAAATAATAATAATAAATAATAAAATAAAAAATTCAGGGGGGGTGATGAGGGTTTATTCATTTATTTTTAGTGGGGGTGTGGCTCCTGTAGCTAATTTTACATAATGATTACAAAATTTGTCTATTTTTTAAAAAGGTTTTTATTTAATGAAAAAATAGCCTTATTAAATAAACTATTATTTGTAAGCTTTTTTTTTGTTTTTTTCTTCTGGGGCCTGAAATGGAGGAATTTTGGTCAATATTGTTAATTAAACAACATTTTGTTAAATGAGTTTTTGTGCTGAAACCTTGGCTGGTTTAGGCCTGACAATGTTAATGTATTTGGTCTTGGCAGAATAGGCTACACTGTTAAAAATAAATGTAATTTTACAGTTAATGGTCTGTATTTTTTACAGAATTTTCCTGTTTTCCATTATACAATATAATACCTGTTATTTTACAGATATTTGCTATATTTTAAAGTTCTACCATTATACTTACAGATAATTGCTTGTATTTTGGTATTACAACAATTTTTCGCTTTTAAAAAGACATTTTCTGTATTTTTTACATAATGTTATATAATCTTTACAGATTTTTCCTGTAAAAATAGGAAAAAAGGTATACCCACAAATCAACAGTCAGTCACTGTGTACTGTCCAATTATTTCGACAGAATTTTATTTTGATGCTTGAAACATTTGATTTTTTAAGTTTCATGCCAAAAGTATAGTATTGCAGCAGCATCTATGGGCATTCTTTATTATAAATCACTGCATTAAAATGAACAGTGAGGTTACAGTGTACCCTTGCCTATTTACTTGAAATCATTTACACTATATTCAAATATATATATATATATATATATATATATATATATATATATATATATATATATATATTCAATAAATTATGGAATATTCTAAGCAGTAGTATAATGTTGCCTACTCAAATAAAGATTTTTACAGTCTATGGTGTGCGCACAAGTGATGACGCAGTTTCAAATCGCCGCCAAAACTTTTCCGTTTAGTCCGCCCACAATGCAAACTGCAGAGCTGCTCTCTACTCATCGACAGTAACGGAAGGGCGCGGATGATTTGAATTTCAGGCTATCCATTAAGAGCTGTGTGAGAAAATATCGCGCTCTTTCACTGAGACTGTTTTTCGATAACTACAGCACATTTTGATGATACCACAGCGGACATCGTGCCAACCGATCACCGACTGAGGTAAGTCTTTCATACTACTTAATGTGCAGCACGCGTCTTTCAAATTTGTTTTAATGCAAGAAAGATCCGTTGACCTCAAAACAAGCTTTTGTAAAATTGTTATTCATATTAAAGTCCGTTCAAGTGCATGAATTCTTTGCTCATATGGCAGTAACTTACCCGCCAAGTTTTGAAACTATTTAATGGCGGGACATTTTGAAACGCTGAACGCGGCTAATGTCTGATGTTAAATTGTCATTGCATATTGGATCATTACTTATAAAAACTGCACCTATCCAGATGAATGGACAGTTACGCCCCTATGTAGTAATATGATGCAGCGAAGTCAAAGTAAATAATATAAATTTCTCTAAATGTTTATATAGATTTAGCTACCACATGGCAGACCAAGACATCACTGTTAGCCTTTACTTCTCAGCTTCCAGACCATTGTCTCAGTGGAACATATACTGTAATGTGTGAATGTAATACAAAGTATTTGAATATTTATTATTATTATTATTATTATTA